>NC_084734.1:39913842-40163842 GCF_033978785.1 Entelurus aequoreus
GGTTTACAGTGACTCTTTTAGAGGACAAGGAGTGTTCCCTGCAGGTCTTTGTTCAATATTAATGTCCAGCGCCCTCTCTGGGCCTTTATAGTCAGCACCAGGGTGAACTTACTGTACACTTCCCTAGGTCAGCTTTTTCATAGATTGTGTACTGTTACCGTACTTACTCTATCTGTTCATGTCTTATATACACACTAAAGTAGTACCTAACTTTCGTCCAAAAGGTCTAACCAAACATGCTACCACAAATAAACTGCCCTAACCAATCTTGGTTTAACTTGTGAAAAACTAACATCAGTATTTCTTAAACCATAGCTGACTTTGCCGTCTTTTTCCGTCCCACCAGCTGTCAGCTGAAAACAACCCGTCACAGACCTGTGTGACACATTTTCCGACAAGGTGGCTGTTTCGCTGTTGGCAAACGTTTTTTAAGATTTTTCGGGCTTTCTCGACAAGATGACATCTTTCAAGTGAGTGTTAATCAAAATCCTCCAGCGGTGGAGGCAAATGCTAATTCATTGCTCCCACATGGGAGTTTTGTTTTTCTGGTGGTTCTTTGAAAAAATCTCTGTGGGACAGCCTAACTTTTGAGCTTGTCACCGACGCTCTTCACCGCAATGCTACACTTAGCCTTTGCCTTTAACAGCATGACTTAACGGTAAGATAGTGACGCGTTTTACATGAACGATAATTAAGATTCACAGTGAAACCTTGCAACCATACAGGGTCGTACAATTCACAATTTGAACATTGTTGCTTTAGAAGCATACAATTTCATAATTCACACCATATCACCAAATAGCTTTTTTTTGGGGGGGGGTTAAGCTTTTTTGATTCCAAAAGACTAAGCAGCCAAAAGGGAAAAATAAGTATAGACTAGGGTTGTCCCGATACCAATATTATGGTACCAATAACAAAATGTATTTTGATGCTAAAATAAAGGGTACCACAAAAAATTGCATTATGACACATTAAACATGTTTCTTATTGCAATCAAAGAACAATGTTGGCATGAAATTAGATAGTGAACATACTAGACAACTTCTCTTTCAGTAGTAAGTAGGCAAAGGTTACAAAGGCTCCTAATTTGGCTGCTGACGTATGCAGTAATATATTGTGACAATTCTCATTCTATTATTTTGTCAAAATTATAAGGGACAATCAATAGAAAATGGGTAGATTATTAGTTTACATGTTCATTTACTGTTAATATCTGCTTACTTTCTGTTTTAGCATGTTCTATCTACACTTCTGTTAAAATGTAATAAGTACTTATTCTTTTGTTGTTTGGATATTTACATTAGTTTTGGGTTATACAAAATTGGGTATTGATCTATACCAAGTAGTTACAGGGTCATACATTGGTCATACTTAAAGTTCTTCTGTGTCCAAGGACATATGTTTTGCATTTACAAACAATAAAAAATGACAAAAGATTTTGTGATAATAAAAAAATATTGATGTATTGATCATCATCTTGTTGACTGATTGTAGTATCGACTAGATACGGCTCTTGTAGTCTGTATCGGTACCAATGTTTCCCCTCGATCGTGGTGCATCGCCACAGCAATATGAAAGTCGCCATACCTTAAAAAACAAATTGAGAACAAATTGAATACATTGTATGAATGGATCAATATTGCTGAACATTTACACACTTTTGACTAGTGATGCTCTAAAAATTTGGCCACAGAAAAACGCCTGTTAGCAAAACGCCTGCACGGCCGCTTCACTCACATCTTGGCTCAGAGTGGGGGTGGCTGCTTCTCCAACTACGGCACGCGCATAGCCCTGCTTTGCACTCCAACCAGACAGACCTAGCCATTGGAGGTTAATTTGTGTCTTTATTTTGACAACTTTTTGTGACACTGAATTTATGTAACTTAATTTTTGGCATTTGAATTTTGTGAACTTCTTTTTTTACATCAAATTATGCTGACAATTTCAGTTTAGAAAATTGGTAACAAAATGTGTGTTTAAAAAATGTAGTGTACAAAATATTCAGTGTAAAAAAATTCAGTGCAAGATTTATTTCCGGTAAATTAAGACTAAAGCAATCGATCCTGTGTCAGAACCATCCATTAAAGTGTTAAGTTTGAAGTCACGTGACATGGGTCTTGCAAAACAGCAAAAAAGGCAGTTAACTGGGGTACATTGGAATATTACCTGTACAACATAATAAACATTTCAACGCGGTCCGTTGGATATTTCCAAACGACAGAAATGATTCCAATGGTGAGAATCTGCCCTTTTGAGTGACAAATGCAGTATAGTGAAGTGAATTATATTTATATAGTGAATTATATTTATATAGTGAATTATATTTATATAGTGAATTATAATTATTTAGCGCTTTTCTCTAGTGACTCAAAGAGCTTTACATTGTGAAACCCAATGTCTAAGTTACATTTAAACCAGTGTGGGTGGCACTGGGAGCAGGTGGGTAAAGTGTCTTGCCCGAGGACACAACGGCAGGGGCTAGGATGGCAGAAGCGGGGATCGAACCTGGAACCTGGAACCCTCAAGTTGCTGGCACGGCCACTCTATCAACCGAGACATACCGCCCCAAGTATAGTACCTATTTATTCATTAGTATTGCGGTACTTTATTAGTACCAGTATATCGCACAACCCTAGTGTAGACCTATGTATTTACCGTCTGCTATTAACAGTACATAGTAATAAAATGTTAACATGTCTGTGCAGTCATAAAAGGTTTCTTTTGCATGCCAGACCTTTGCGCTGATTCATGATTGGTTGTGTCTCTGCAGAATGGCTGTGGGTTTTGATTTTAGCTGTTGATTATTGTCTATTTGATTGGCTATTAAATTAATTGTACCTTGCACCGCAACGTCAAAGCCCACCTTCGTTCTCTCCTCACGGAACTCTTAAACACCTCTCTCTTTGTCGCGCTTCCACAGAGGTAGCACTTCGCGATGTAAATGGTCGCTTTTCCTCTCTGCTAAACAGCTGACTGTTGAAAATGTGCAGAGTCAGCAGGCAAGCATTCCAAAAGAGAGGCAAAGGGAATATTATTTGGACTTGAAAGTTCATCGTGTGCGTGTGTGTGCGTGCGTGTGTGCCTGCTCGCTACCATTGAGGCTGAATGCTGATTTGGATATATCCGCCGGGCTTGTTTTTTTATCCCAAAATGCTTTTGCGTCTTTGGTCCATGCACTTGGCAGTGTTTGCGCACCATGACTTGTGTTTAGGAAAGTGGGGGCGCTGCATCGCAGCTGGAGAGAGATGTCTTTTAGACGCTTAGGTTGAGCAAAGTGCATGCATGCTCATGCATTATTTACCTCTGTAAGACAGTTAATTGAAATAAGGCCAAACATTTTTAATTTGTGGAACAGTTTAAGTCGAACCAGTATGCCATGTATGCACAAACATGGATTATTTTTTTAATTTTTTTAAATGCATTTTTTTCAATGTATTTTGCACTCTTGTCCACACGCAAATGCAGGTTCTTGTCACAGTGGAGGGTTTCAAAAACACCATGTTCAGTGTTTGGTGTGGATGGGTAAAACTCAGCTTTTGGATGATTATTTCATGTTTTGAACCTTACTTAACAAAACACTGTGAAGTTATTGATTTACAAGCAGACATGGGTGATTAAGAAACATTCATAATGTTTCTTGGGCGCTGCCATGTAAGTGTGCATTTATTTTAAAGATAATATACATATCATTGTATGTATAACATATTGATGAACAGAGGCTTTTTAAACGATTTAATTAATTTGAATTGATGGCCTTGGCTGCTTTTTTGGGCTTCTGGACAAAAATAGGACAAACTGTACATGACAGCCTGTGCATGTGTTTTTAGATGGACAGAGATAGTTTTAAAACACCGCCCATGTGGATGGAAAGCACAGCTTTTAAGGCTTTGGCAAGTGAGGTTCACATAACGTACTGTCGCACAGCCAAAAAAATTAGGATGAAATGTTTTCCAGTGACTGTTTAGGGGTAAAATGTTTTAACATTATTTGAATGTATTTTTACTACTAAGGCTTTACTAGTTCACTGCCTGAACACATGAAAATAACAAGAAATAGTATTGCAGGTTTGCAATTCTTAAAATAAAAGGTTGTACTATTGTACTTCTTTTTGCTAGAAACAATCAGTTCATGTTTTTGAGTAAAAATCAATGCTGGCTGATATTTTTGCAGGGATATAAAAACGATTCTGGCAAAACGGTATTTGAGTCAGACATTCAAATGACAATCATGCTAAATATGAGCAAGTGTCTATCTCATTTTACTATTGTGGTAAATGTTGCATAGACGGGAGAGAAAAATACTCCCAGCTGTGTTTGATTCGAGTCTGGCTGCAGTAACAAATGTGGAGTAAAGCCTTTATCTCTTTTCACGCGAGGCTTTCAGCTGACTTCTGCGTTACTTCTAATTACGGCCTGCTTGTCTTAAGGCACTGCCGCTTTCTTCTCTACTTTCGCGCCTGGAGCCAGTTAATAAATCCGTAGAGAGAGAGAGACTTTGACCGAGGGTGGAGAGGAGAACGAGAGCAACCATTGACACAACCGAGGGCTTCCTGAGGGCTGAAAGCTGCGTTGTCTGTGTGTGTGTCTGTGTGCGGGTTGCATCTCACTTCTAGCTCATTCAGTCTGACACAGAGTCATCCTCTCATCCGTATCCTTCCACATCCAAGCACACTTCAGCCGCTTGGCTTCATTGACCACAGAGGTCACTTTCATATACTGGATCTCGTTAGATGGTGTACCTAATGCAGTGGCCAGTGAAACACATCACTTTGTGTGTCTGTAGCTTTCGTACTAATGAGCTGTGTTGTCCTCGACAAAGTGTGTGTCTCCAACGAGCGCTGTTGTGTACTTCAGCCTATTTGCTGAAGAAAAGTCACGTCTGTATCTGACTGACAGACAGTTGGCAGAGCACTGTGCTGTATTTTAAGATTTGCAGCGAAGCCTAAGGAAGTAGTTTTTTCCTTTCAACTTAAAAAGCAGGTATTTGAGTGCCATTTTCTTATCTCAAAAGTGGAGCAAACAAATAAGGGTGGTGATTTATCTTGCTTGATGCTCATTAACAGGCTTTAGGGACATTTGTCATTGTTTAAACATCAATAAAAAGTAACTTGTATAATAATAATTTAAATACAAATGATGGTTCAAGATGATAAATAATTTCAAAGAGGCGTCATGAACCTGCAGGTCGTATAACTGAAAAAGGTCTGAGAGGAAGGAATAGAAGAGTTCTGAAGTGTCGTAGATCCTATTGTCGTCTGGACCTGGAGGGAGGTCACCATGAGGCACGGTGATGTGATTCATCTTAGTTAGCGAGCTGTCCTGGAAAACTCTCTGTGGGCTGCAACACGTAACCACACACACACACACACACACAAACACAGTGGCAGTGTCGGGAAATGTAAAAAACTAAACAACCACATCAAAGGTTATTAGTGGAGACAAACATTTAGGTACACAAACCTGATATTTGATGATGTGAATATTATTTGTTCTTTAAACTGTTATAAATGTGTTTTCTGCATGATTTTTTTTTTTTTTAACATTACTTCAGTAAAAATCTTTAAATTTGTTTCTTGATCATATAGAGTAGGGGTGCAACGATTAGTCGATAAATGTCGCCAAAAAAAACCTGCCGTCAACAATAGTCGTGGCGTCATCACTCATGTTTTTCCGGGCGGAAGCAGATCCACGCCAGTACTTGCAAAAACATCGCCAATGAAAACATTTAAAGTGTGAGGACTTTTCCTCCTATTCTTGCAAATTACATTAATAACATCTTGTAAATTGGTTTATTATCTATTTCATCGTCTGACAGATTAAAAAATAACACCAATATAATGGGAACAAACACTATAGAGTAGACTCATTTATTATTTATTTATTTATATAGAGTAGACTCGATTCCATGTTAAAAAAACAACTATATTATGCCAGAAAATGTGTGTCCCACGTACGTCTATTTTTCTCAAGCTATGTACTAACATCATGTGGATTATATGTACAGACTTGGCTTTGTACAAAACAGGTGAATTTGGACCCATTCTATAAATGACAGAAATAAGTTAGTAGGGGATACATAATATTTCAGCATATTTCTGTGCTGCCATCTCTCTACTTCGCAGTGCACGCGCTACCTCTCTCTCTCTCTTGCCCACTCACTCACTGACGTCACTCAGCCAACACATTGCCATTCTCACAAACACACATGCTAATCTAATAAATTAACTAGCTCCCCTGCTGTGCACATGTAGATACATAGACGCGCACACAGTGGCTTGGCTTAATGCCAAATATTAGCGGAGTTAAGACCGCCCAATTAGCGTCAACTAATGCAAGTTAAATGACTACATATTTCTACCAAATTCCTACAATTTGTGTTTTGTCTTTAATAAATGTGTTTTACCTGCTACATGGCTCATCTGTGTACATTTATCCATAGTTTAGTTTTTAGAACTGAATTAATAATTATATTTATGTGTTTAATGCCTTTTAATTTATATTTTAAACTTTGTAAAATTGTTCTTTGACTGTGAGTGTTTAATGTAGTGTAAGATTTTCTGTTACAATAAAGCCAATATTGAAGTTTTTCGTAGTTCTCTTTATTTGGAAAAGTATCGAAAAGCATCTATATACATTTTGGTACCGGTACTAAATTATTGGTATCGGGACAACCCTAGTTCAAACTATACACTACTTTTTACTAGAAATGGCAACAGCGCAGATTGCATGCGTATGTACGAGCCAGTCTGCCACATAACAAGAAGATAGAGAAAAAGAAGGCGCTTATTGACTACATTGGTGGACTCATGCACTTCGGGTAAATTTCAACCATATATAGAGACATCCGCTGATGTCACAATTGGGGCAAATTCCAAGTTGGAAGTAAGAAGGAAGGCAAGATTGTTTTATAAATATATCTGCTATGCCTCCACGGTTTGGTTTGAAATTTTCTGGACTTATGCAGATTACAAATACACAAAGACAGGTACCAATTGGTAAAAAAAATTGGTTTTGCATAATAGGTACCCTTTAATTGACCCTGAAATAAGACGCAGATTTCCAACCCACCTTCTCAATAAAAATACCCTCTGAGCAGGCTCGGAGAATTAGAACTTATCTAGAAGGGGCCGAGAAGGACATAATCATAAATAGGATGGGCTTTTTTTATGAGCTACATGCATTTTCTCATCGTTTATTATTAGCTCTGAGAAGGTCATCTAAAAGTGCATCCAGACAGTAAAGTAGAATGATCCTCTAAATGTGTGCTGGAGAGAAACAGACAGTACAAGTAAGAAATACATATCAAAAGTGACACACAGTGATTCAGGTCATAGAATGTGGACCACCAGACAGAGAGAGATACTGGTGGACATTTAAAACCCGCTGATATAAGTGATTAACAGACCAGGAATGAAGAATGTGTCCTACTTCTAGTTCTTTCTGGAATTTTTCTGGCCATCCCTGTGTTTGCCATCCACTAAGTCATTACAAGTCATAATATTAGTTAGAATTCTATGACTCTCACATGAGCAGGGTTGATGCATGCATTATGTAAGCGCATCAATAGCACCGTGATGATGGAAGCCATTTGTCTTGATTGATTATGAGTAAATTGACCAGTTAATGATCAATTAACCCATTTTAATCTTAGTGTGAGAAGCCCCTTTTGAATGTTCTGAACTCCTAATTTAATGTTGTATTGTTCTGCCTGGAAGACGAGTGCCACAGGTGACATCATGTTCTTCATTAAGACAATAAGTTAATAGGTAGGCTCAATTGATACCATTAGTATCGTGATCAGAATTATCACATACATCAGTATTATTAACATCATTTGGTTAGTTAAAATTTGCAGAAATAATGTCCACACTTTGACCATAGTCGTCTTTTCTCGGTACAAACATATCTCGATCACTATCAATTCATGACATGATGTAATCTTGGTATAACAATAAATGCAATAATTTTGATATACAGTGATACCTCGGTTTTCTTTCGTAATCCATTCCAAAAAGTTCAGCTAAAGACTGACTCGTACTAAAACCAAAGCAATTTTTGGTGAAGAAACACGGTTGTGCTGTTCACAAGGTTTATTTCAACAAGGAAAATACATACGACGATCGACACAAAGACAGGACAACAAACAGAGAACTAAATGCACTGACTAATTAGAAAATTGAATAAGCCTGGACTAAACACAAGTAGAAGGAGAGAACGGATTGGAGGAAAGCAGGGCCAGGGCAAGACACAGGTGCAACCAATAACACAAACAAGCGCATAGGGAACAAAACTAGACTTAAACATAGGAAGAATAACACTAAACATAAACCAAGCCATGACCCCCGGGTCATGACACATAAAACCAGATTCTATCAGTCGACATCCTAATGACAGCAGACCTTGTACAGTAAGTGATGTTTTATTATGTTTGTTGGGTCACATGAAGTCTGCAGTGAGTTTTAATCAGTGATGTAGTTGAAATAAAACGTTGTGATGCGTATGTGATTCCACGTATTCCTAAAATACCGTATTTTCCAGGCCATACGGCCCATAGCCGATGAGCGGGTCTAATCAGGTCTATATTCATACAAAAGGCACACCGGATTAAAAGGCGCGTTAAAGAGGACATATTATGATTTTTTTCTAAATTTAAAACACTTTCTTGTGATGTACATAACATGTAATGGTGGTTCTTTGGTCAAAATGTTGCAAAGATTATGTTTTACAGGCTGTCTACAAGTCGTCTTCTGACCGTCGCTTCAGGAAGCGTCGTTTTGTGGGTGGTCTTATTTACGTGGCTCACCTTCGACAGCGTCTTCTCCCCGTCATTTTTGTTGTAGCGGTGCAAGGACGGGAGTGGAATAAGTGTCAAAAGATGGAGCTAACTGTTTTAATGACATTCAGACGTTACTTAAATCAATAACGGAGCAGCATCTCCGTTGCTCACTAGTGCAATAACAACGCCGGAAATGTGTCTCGTGAAAAACCGTCCGCCTCTCTAATAACAAAATTTCCTTGGGTGAATAATGTTAACTCACTACACCGTTATGTTTCAGCGCTTTCATGGCCAGTTTACTGACAGATATAAGTAAGAACTCTACTTTATATTAGAAATGACAACAGCAGAGGATGAATGCCCCTTAACAAGAAGATAGAAAAAAGAAGAAGCTTATCGACTACGGTGTCGGTACCGAATACAAAGGCTGACGCGCGCAAATTTTCAGGACTTATGCAGCTAACTGTTTAAATGACATTCAGACTTTACTTAAATCAATAACAGAGCAGCATCTTCTCATCCGTAACTCACTAGTGCAGGAGTCACCAACGCGGTGCCCGCGTTATCAGTGAGCTGCCTCTATTTTTTTAATTTTATTTATTTACTAGTGTGACAGTCCTAACTGTCGTGCGGGTTCTCAGGACCATCCAGGGAAGACATTGTCGTGAGACGGTTTAGACTTCTTTATTATTTCAATCAGAGTCTTTTGCCTGCTTTTCAGCAGCTGCCTTTTTTCTCACGTGAGCACATGAATGGTTTCCTCCCGTCTGCCGTCTTCTTTTCAGCAGCATGTCGCCGTCGTTCGCGTGGTAGCAGAGGATGGTTTCCTTCTTTCTCCGTCTCCTCCCTTGATATTCACGTCTCTCACCCTTTTATACGGTCCGAGAGGGTGATTGCACTGTCCACAGTTGCGCGCTCCACGCACCTTATGCTGATTGCGCCGTCGCTCCGAGCGCGCCCCACCTTGCCGCTCGCTCGTCCACGCCTCCTCGCCGCCATCTTGGAGCGGGCGCCGTCAGTCCGCCGGCCCCGCCTCCCCACAATTAGCAAGCTTAATTCTAAGAGAGACAAAACTCAAATAGAATTTGAAAATCCAAGAAAATATTTTAAAGACTTGGTCTTCACTTGTTTAAATAAATTCATTTATTTTTTTACTTTGCTTCTTGTAACTTTCAGAAAGACAATTTTAGAGAAAAAATACAACCTTAAAAATTATTTTAGGATTTTTAAACACATATACCTTTTTACCTTTTAAATTCCTTCCTCTTCTTTCCTGACAATTTAAATCAATGTTCAAGTATTTTTTTTTTTATTGTAAATAATAATAAATACATTTTAATTGAATTCTTCATTTTAGCTTCTGTTTTTTCGACGAAGAATATTTGTGAAATATTTCTTCGAACTTATTATGATTTAAATTCAAAAAAATTATTCTGGCAAATCTAGGAAATCTGTAGAATCTGAGCTGGCTTTTGACAAAGTTGCAGAAAAGTACTCACAGGTCATAAACAGAGTTGGGCAAGAGTTTGAGAACAGGTTTTGTGACCTGGATCATCTTGAGCCATGTATGTCGTTCATTTGTAATCCTTTCATGAACGTGGACATATCATGCATTGCTGAGCAGTTAAGTGCAACATTCAGCCTGGATGCTGAACAGGTGGGGATCGAAGTTGTAACACTACAAAATGACCTCCACCTCAAAGCCCACCAGGCTGCACCAAACTTTTGGTGCCTTGTTGACACAGCAAAGTACAGTGGTGTATGCGCAGCAGCTATGAAGGTTGCAAGCCTGTTTGGTTCAACTTATCTTTGTGAATCAGCCTCTTCTGACATGAACTTCATCAAGAACAAACACAGAACACGCCTCACTGATGCACATCTGCAAGACTCACTCAGAGTTGCAGTGTCGAGTTACACACCAGAGTACAACACACTAGTTAACAGCATGCAATGCCAGGCTTCCCACTAACTGACAAAGAAACAGATAACAGATTTGGTGTCCAGTTCAAAGTGTGACATGATTTATTTAAAAATTTGAGAGTTGACTTTTGTATTTTACTTGAATTATTATTTGTACAAACATGGTGCAAAGTAATTCATGATTTGTTAAAAAATGTTAGTGGCTAGCTAGTTAAAATGGGATGTTGTGATTTCACATGACTGTCTTAGAAGTGATCATTTGAAAATGTTCAATTTAAAAAATGTGCACTTAGAGAAAATATAAAAATAAAATGTTGCATATTGATATTTATCTGTTTCTATATATATTTATTGTGAGAAATCATTAAGATGATCAGTGTTTCCACAAAGAAAAATATCATTAATTATTAATAATAACATAGAGTTAAAGGTAAATTGAGCAAATTGGCTATTTCTGGCAATTTATTTAAGTGTGTATCAAAATGGTAGCCCTTCGCATTAATCAGTACTCAAGAAGTAGCTCTTGGTTTCAAAAAGGTTGGTGACCCCTGCACTAGTGCAACAACACCGAAAATGTGTCCCGTGAAAAACCGTCCGACTGGAACTCTCTATAACTAAAGTTTCGTGGTTGAATTATGTAAACCCACTACACAGGTAGTTTTTAGCACTTTCATAGCAAGATATAAGTTCAAACTTTACGCTACCTTTTATTATAAATGGCAACATGGGAGGATTAATGCTCCATAAAAAGAAAATAGAAAAAAAGAAGAAGCTTATCGACTACGGCGTCGGCGCGGGCTACATTGGCGAACGCACACACATTTTCAGGACTTATGCAGATCCAAAATACACATCAGCAGGTACCAGAAGGTAAGAAAAGTTGGTTTTGCATGATATTGCGAAACAAAATGCCAGATAATGTCTGCTAATAGGTGCCATTTTGTGGTTCTTATACACACACCATATTTATACCTGTATGTTGAAGAGTACGTCTGACTACGGTAGCCGTAATGCTCTGACAATCCATCAATGGGCTTCATAGCTTACCAAAGTCGTACTAAAAACATTTTGACAGATTTTTGAGCGCCATGTGTAATGTTCTATATTCTCATTGGAACATTTAACGCTTTGGTGTTATTTACTGGCGTCATATTGCAGTCTACACATATCTCTTATGTGTGACTGTCCTCTACTGGTCACACTTATCATTACACCATGTACCAAATAAAATAGCTTTGAGGTCGGTAAGCACAACCAGAATAATTCTGAACATTAGTCACACCGGGTTATAAGGCGCACTGTCGATTTTTGAGTAAATGAAAGGATTTTAAGTGTGCCTTGTAGTTCGAAAAATACGGTACGTAAATATAAAATGTTATTATGAATTTTACCCATTACTACATTACATATATACACACAGCATGCATATAAAACCTTAATGAAGGTGTTTAAATGTTTTATTAAGGGCTTTATAGGCAGAATAGAGCGGCTCTCATAGTCTCCAATGTAAGCGGACTTTTGATCACATTTATTTAGTATTTAGAATGCATCAAAAAAGAAAAAACATGTGTTCTTGTCTTACATAAGGACTGCCAATGATTGTCAAAATTCCAAAAATGTCTTTAAGCAACCAAGGGTTTTAGTTGGGTGACCATGTTTACTAAGAAATAAATATTAAAGAAGGCATTTCAACAACCATCATGTGTACAAATCTTCTCCTGTCTACACTTTAGTAAAACAAATGTTATGTTTAACTGCTTAGTTAGCATCTAACCTGCCAGATGGTTTGTGCTGATGAGGCTTTTTAACTTTCTTCGGAAATTACCCCGACTGCTGAGGCCATGTGGCGTTTCCTTCATCTGCATCCCTCCTTGCTTCTTTTAAAGACAATCTGGTACCTCCTCTCTCATTTTGGAAGCAAACTCTTGCTCTCACTGGATAAATGGTTTGTCCTCATCGTTTCTGAACTTGTAAGAAGCTTTGGGTTTGTCCCTGGTGTGATAACCTCACCCGTGTCCCAAGGATTGATGAATGCACTCGCATGTTCTGTCACGATGTTGTTTCTTCTCCTGGTAGATGTTTTCACACCAGCGTTCAGGTGTGAAATGCGATGATCAACACGAGATTTTATTTTTCACTAATGATATCAGTCCACCGGCATCACGCTTGCGTGCACCTCACTTTCTGTATAATTCATTTGCTTATTAAAGCTCGTTGGCACTTTGCTTGATGGCCTTGGACACGGGGCGTATTTAATTTATTCTTCTGTGCATTCCTGAAAGTGTTTTTATTCTCCCCTGCAGTGTGCTCCCCGTGTTATTAAAGGCATTAATCACTGGGCTCTGACGCCTTGTTACAATACAGCCCCACAGTGCGCACACACACACACTTACTCACCTATCACTGTGGGGTAATTTGGCATCAACAGTGCCAGCTTGGCGTGAAAAGAGCAGAAAGTCATGTCAGAAAGTCATTTGAATGAAAAAGCAAGAATCCATAAGCTGGCATTGACTTTTGCATCTAGACTGTTTGGCCATTTGTCTAAGAGGCAGCAAGCAGCGCGTCTATACATTTTTAACACTATATATGACTGTGTGGCCTTGCACCAGGACACAAATAATGCCTTCAGAGCAAAAACCAAATGTGTGGGGATGTGCCACTCTGTTGTTGACAAGATGCCTCTTGAGCTTTGCTGCTTCACTCATCTTTAACTCATCCTTCCACCCTGCAGAGATGCCTACAAGTCAATGCTGCTGATGATACATGACCCAATGAATCACACACTGCTTGCTTGTCAGGGACTAACAGACAACGGAACATTTGAGGGGGGAGGTCTAAACTTTTTACAGCAAGGGCCGCATTTATTGGTACATTGGTTTTCTTACCGATCGAATTCCATCTGTATTAACGGATATTTATTGACGTAAACTCAAACGCACCATATTCATACCATTGTTGCACGTGACGTCCCGTCCGTTTGTAGACTAAACACTAGCCCAAACAGTAAGTGTTTGGTAAGAACAATACTTATAGTGTAGAGACTTTGTAGGGCACACCATTAGACTAGACTGGCTTCCTGGCAGTCTACTCACCCAGCCTTTACACTACTGCCATCTAACGTCTTGGAATTTCAACTGCATGCAAAGTCTACTATAATACTACTTGCAAGTGAAACTTCACATTAAAATTATAATTTACCTATAAACAATAGTACTAAATATTGGTACTGGGGACGGCGTGACGCGGTGGTTAGCGCGGCCGTGCCAGGAACATGAGGGTTCCAGGTTCGATCCCCGCCTCTGCCATCCAAGTCTCTGCCGTTGTGTCCTTGAGAAAAACATTTCACCCTTGCTACCGTAGGCGCAAATTGTTTCCGTCAGTCTACCCCAGGGCGGCTGTGGCTGCAAATGTAGCTTACCACCACCAAGGTGAAAGTGGAGTGAATGAATGATGGCTTATCACTCCTCTGTGAGCGCTTTGAGTGGCTAGTGTATAGAAAAGCGCTATATAAATCTAGTCCATTATTATTATTATTATTATTATTATTATTATTACTCTTTGTATTACTACAAATGTGAATGGTACCCATCTCTAATAATCTGTCACTGTTGCACTCTTGTCCTTGAAATGTGGAGATTGTGCATGAATATTCATTAAAACGTTGGTCAAATTCAAAACGGAGGACCGCAGAATGCTGGTTCTTCCCCTTAGGTGTCTTTTAAGCAGGAATAATACATTTCTCTCTTTTTCATCTTCAGGTTTTCCGTAGGAAGGCAGTGGAACTAGGTGAAAAGTTGCTTCCAGCCTTCAAAACACCCACTGGCATCCCATGGGCTCTGCTGAACCTCAAAAGGTAAGGTGTTTTCCCAGTGTGGTCCACTATGGTGACTGCTGGTTTGTTTGTATGCCTTGAACGTTTCAAAAATATAGTGGTGGTGATGTAAAGCAACATGCATTGAGCCAAGTTACATTAGAGCAGGGGTCGGCTAACTGCGGCTCTCGAGCCACATGCAGCTCTTTGGCGCTGCCCTAGTGGCTCTCTGGAGCTTTTTCATAAATGTATGAAAATGTAAAAAAGATGGGATTTTTTTTTTTTTTAACATGCTTTCTGTAGGAGGACAAACATGACATGTTTTCCAACGTTGTAAAAATGTGTAGAATAAATATAAAATTGTAAAATATCATAGCGACACGCATGATTTTCAGCATGGCGTGGTGCCAGGCAGGTGGCTGTTGCAAACAAAACAAATACCTGTGCCTGAACATGAACTACATCAAATCCAAACACCCCACCCGCCAGATAAGAGCTGGCAGTCCCGCATGAAGATTAAAGTTACATTTTACCGATGTTGAGACGTTGTCCAGTTATGTCCGAAAACAGAAGTCACATTAAATGGGTAAGAACACAATCCTGTCAAAGGCACATATTTAGTAACACATTTACTGTTTATATAAAGTGATTTTTGATTTTTGTCAGGATATATTTAGAATGACACATAGGGATATTATTGTGTTGTGATACTCAGGTCCGATCGGCTGCGTTGTAGTGTGTGTGTCAAAAGAGAAGAGAATGCTGCTGCGTTTTGCGCTGATTTTAAAGCTTAGAATGCACAAATTATTGTATGAAATAAAATAACAGTGATTAAACATTTACAGGAAAACTGATATTGTGTACATATCGGTCAAAAAAATTACTGAGTTTTTAATCTTATTGTGTTGTTGTTGCGTCCAGAAGAAGTCAGAAAGTACGACACTCTTTTTAACTTTTATTGCCAATGTTGTGCCAATAGGTTCTATTCCGACACATATTCTTTCTCGTGCGCACACATCTTTTTCTCTCACCCACAACACTTCTCATTCTCCACCTCTTACAAACACTTCTGAACTCTGAACATGACCATACAGATTTACACCAGCATGCCGTTATAACAGTTGTTTAACAGTTTTGTTTATTTACAATTACATGATAGCTTTCTCTCGTCCCATGTCCCGAACAACCGAATAGCGTTGCAAATAATAATAGTGTCCTTTGCCGTGTCTCGTTTAGAAGTTGCACAGTCCATATTCACGAAGGTATTTTCCTCTGGTTATTAAAACGTCCATTAAAAGTAAACTGATGATTGTGAATGATTAGTTCCAGTGTAGACAAATATGTCCATGTTGTGGTTCAGTGGTTGTCGTCTATCATCTTGCTTCACTGGAAGGAAATACAGAATCTAGTCAACAACAGCTGCAGTTGCTCCTTTTGGAGACACTGCCCCTTAGTGTTTTGGAAGAGAATTACTCAAAACAAAAATGATATCCAAAATCTGATTTCTTTATTGTATTTCTATAATTTCATCATTGCAATGAAACACAATACACTCATGTCGCAATAGAAGTTCGACTTAAAGCACCATCCTAAAGCAGGGTCGTCATGTGATGCATTATTCTCTCCAGGGCGCACTGCGGGGAAAATAAACATTCAATCATGAATGCTTATTATGTATTTGTAGCGTACATAGTCATTTTGATAGTAGGCTAATATAGACACTTACAGCCTTCATTAAAAAGACTTATATGAGGCTTTTATTTTTTTCGCGGCTCCAGACAGATTTGTTTTTAGTTTTTTTGGTCGAATATTCCAACATTTTGGGTGGCCGACACCTGCAATTAGAGTAATCTCGTGACACAACACCAAACAAAATGGCACAAAACAAAATAATCAGGATATTGCTATGTTGTGATTGCACCAATTCTCTCAAATGCAACAAATCCCCACAGATTATGCAAAACCTTGCAAATGTGCTCCAACCCCACAACATGTCTCTTTTGTGATTGTGGAATTTGTCTCGAAATAATACTCAAACACGCACAGCAGCTGTCTAATCCAGAGGTAGGTAACCTATGCCTCGATGTGGTTCTTTTGATAACTGCATATGGCTTTCAGATAAATCTTAGCGATTTTAAAACAATCTCAAGCATTTTAATTCATCCATCCATCCATGCTCTACCACTTGAGTTCAGGCCAGGGTTTGGCTTCATCTACCTGCAAGGCTTGAGCCAATCACAGCTACACATGTGTGGCCAAGATTTAAATATTCAGCTAGATAGTACAGTATATGAGGATAAAACATTTTTGAAAAGAAGATGGCGAAAAGAAGAAAAAGTACGGTAGATTTCAAGACACACAGTATGTGCAGAGAAATTTGCCTTTGTGGAGAAAGCAGGTTTTTTGGCGTGTCATATTTGCACTGATAACATTTCCTCAATGAAACAGTCAAATTTGAAGCGACACATTGACACGTTGCATTAAAGGTAAGACGTAAAAAGTATTTGATTTTGTATTGGTTTGCTTCAGTATAACAACGTTATTATGAAGAATACATTTAGACTCATTATACCATGAAATTGTTTCTCTTAAAATGCACACTGTTCGTTGTATTCAGTGTTATAAAATATCACATGGCTCTCACAGAAATACATTTTAAAATATTTAGGTTTAAAGGCCTACTGAAATGAAATGTTCTTATTTTAACGGGGATAGCAGATCCATTCCATGTGTCATACTTGATCATTTTGCGATATTGCCATATTTTTGCTGAAAGGATTTAGTAGAGAACATCGACAATAAAGTTCGCAACTTTTGGTCGCTGATAAAAAAAAGCCTTGCCTGTACCGGAAGTAGCGTGACGTCGCAGGTTGAAGGGCTCCTCCCATTTCCTCATTGTTTACACCAGCAGCGAGAGCGATTTGGACCGAGAAAGCGACGATTACCCCATTAATTTGAGCGAGGATGAAAGATTAGTGGATGATGTACGTGAGAGTGAAGGACTAGAGTGCAGTGCAGGACGTATCTTTTTTCGCTCTGACCGTAACTTAGGTACAAGGGCTCATTGGATTCCACACTTTCTCCTTTTTCTATTGTGGATCACGGATTTGTATTTTAAACCACCTCGGATACTATATCCTCTTGAAAATGAGAGTCGAGAACGCGAAATGGACATTCACAGTGACTTTTATCTCCACGATAATACATCGGCGAAGCACTTTAGCTACAGAGCTAACGGGATAGCATCGTGCTTAAATGCAGATAGAAACAAAATAAATAAGCCCCTTACTGGAAGGATAGACAGATCAACAATACTACCAAACCCTGGACCTGTAACTACACGGTTAATGCTGTCCAACCTGGCGAAGCCTAGCAATGCTGTTGCTAACGACGCCATTGAAGCTAACGTAGCTACGGGACCTCGACAGAGCTATGCTAAAAACATTAGCTATCCACCTACGCCAGCCCTCATCTGCTCATCAACACTTGTGCTCACCTGCGTTCCAGAGATCGACTGCGCGACGAAGGACTTCACCCGATCATCGATGCGGTCGGCGGCTAGCGTCGGATAGCGCATCTGCTATCCAACTCAAAGTCCTCCTGGTTGTGTTGCTGCAACCAGCCGCTAATACACCGATCCCACCTACAGTTTTCTTCTTTGCAGTCTCCATTGTTCATTAAACAAATTGCAAAAGATTCACCAACACAGATGTCCAGAATACTGTGGTATTTTGCGATGAAAACAGAGCTGTTTGTATTGGGATACAATGTGTCCGAATACTTCCGCTTCAACCATTGACGTCACGCGCAAACGTCATCATACCTAGACGTTTTCAACCGGAAGTTTCCCGGGAAATTTAAAATTGCACTTTATAAGTTAACCCGGCCGTATTGGCATGTGTTGCAATGTTAAGATTTCATCATTGATATATAAACTATCAGACTGTGTGGTCGGTAGTAGTGGGTTTCAGTAGGCCTTTAATGACTCTCTCAGCCAAAAATGTTCCGGTTCTCGCTCTAACCAATCAAATCCCTGATCACTTCCTGAATAAAGCCTATTTTGATCAATTTTTCATGCTGTGTTGATGAGATGCTTTTCATAATTGTTATTAAGTACTTATTCTTCAACAAAGAAGTAGTACCGTATATTGCTTGGATTTTACTGATGTCACGTCCGGCTCACTTCCCACCCAATAAATATGTGTGGTGGTCAAGCTAGCTCTGTTTTCAATGGGTACGAGGCGCCATTTAGCCTTTCTCAAAGAAAAAATTACTTATGCTTTTGTTGTTTTCGGCTGTACGAATCGTTCAAATCGCGGAAAGGATAAACGTTTCCTCAGAGTTCCTCGAGAGATCATCAAAAAGGGCAGAAGAGTGCAAGATTTTACGAAACACCAACGAGAAAAGAATGCAGTTCACACTCCTGTGTGAGAGCAAAGTAGAAGAACGTATGAGTTTGCAGTGATCACTTCTTTAAAGGTTTGTTTGATATACTTTTAGCGTTTATTATTTCCCATTTAGGTATTATCTTGATGTTATTTGTATTTCTCAAACACGTTTGCTACGAGTGTTTCGAAAAGCGGGCAAATGTGAGCAAAACCTTAGTTACGCTTTTACCAAAGGAAACAACCATATATGAAGCTTTCAGCACATACACAATGTTGACATCTATAGTTGTATTTTAATAAAGACGGGGAAAAACAGCATGTGCAAACATGTCAGTAGACACAAAGTTAAATCATGAAATGCAACCTACCCGAGCAAAAACTATGCATGTTTATCTGGGAAAGTCTTGATACCAACTTCCTTGACTCAGCCACACACAAACAAATTGTAGACCTTCATGCTTTTCCAAGTTTCCATCTGTTTTGATGTGTAGAATGGCGTCTGGAGCACAATAGTTCATAGGGTATAGGGATCTCTTCCATTGCATAGTTTGATTTTTTTGCTCGTATCTGCTTTTTGCAGGAAGATGTAGGCCTCTTTTGTACTCAGATAATGTGTGCGCTTCTTGCTGTACAACAGCTATCTTAGCTTGGTTGATCACCACTGGTTTTCACTTCCGGGGAAAAAAGCCTGTGTCGAAATACAAACAATACTGTAAACTGAAATAACATTTAGGTAAAGTACCAGTAGATTGGAAAAACAAGTTGCGCCTATATTGAAGCTATTATTATATATATCTGATGTATGACCCCGAAAGACTTACAAGGTAGGCGAGTAAATAGATATGGTCAAAATAGTATCAATCTCGTAGATTCTCGAGCCAACTTGGGAGATAATGAGCGAGCTAGACATGTCATGGCATGACGTCGAGATAGGGACCACAGATCCCTTCATCACCAACAACAATGCAAATAATGCAGACTTTGTGAGAACCAACAACGATTACTTGGGGAAAATTATGATCCAGAAACGTATACTGTTGACCCTAATTATAAGGACGATGAGCTACAAGTTTTAGAAGCTGTGCTAAACAGGTCCATCTTTAGTGAAACACTATAGCATCATGTAGCAGTATTGCTAAGTGCTAAACAAGAAATACAAACATAATAAAAGAATAGCTTACTGTACGATGTCTGCTCTTACTTCGATGACGACTGATAGGATGTCCATATCTTCCCGTTTACATGAAGAATTAATCATGATGCACATGACAAGTTAACAAGGACAAGTTTCCCTGCAGACACTGTCTTCGGTTGTGTGTGTTTGTGTCAATCTCCAGGTATACATTGAATGTTACAGATCAAGAACTTCTAGATTCATGGCTAAATCCTCCTAATATCCAGATGAGAGGCATGATTTTTTTTTAATTGGTTCTTCTGCGTTAGCGCTTATAATGACAACATTGCTAATATTTGGTTAATATTCAGGTCACAGTATGTATATAGAGTATTGTTGGCGGGTTTTGGAATGTTCTTTCGGGGGTTTCGTGGGTGAAATAGAGAGCCCTCATTGACTAGAATGTTAGTGGACTTTTTATGTATTTATTTATTTACGACTTAGAATGCATAGAAAAAGAAAAGCATGCGTGTTCATGTCTTATATAGAGATTGTGAATGAAAGACAGCACATCTCTGTCTAATTTTTGCGTATTTCCAGTATGACTGATCTGATACCATAGTCAGAGTGCAGAAGTGTTAGTCCAGTGACGTCAATCTACAGAAATTACCGAACACGTTCGGAGCGTAATATTCAAAATGGCTGACTGAATTTGTGGCATTTTGTGATGCTTAGACAGTATTTTCATATACTTTGTGGATTTTATATACAATTGGATATGGTTTAATGAATACAATGAAACACAATTACGCATATAAAGTCAACTTGTATTTCCACTCTACTGATACTTTAAGCATCCTGTGTAACAGTGTGGTGTCATACTAGACTTTGCTTGTCTTCGTTTCCATTGTTTTCTCAAACTATACTTTATTACTTCACATTTCATTGCGTCAATGTAATCTCCATAGTTTATGAAGTAAAAGAACCGACCCATAATTCATAGATAATTGAGTTACCTATTATTCCTACCAGGCTTGCTGCTTTTGTTCCAATCTTTTTTGCAACTACACCGCATGAAGAGAGCCCAGGTCTTCCATTTTGGCTCTTTGGCTCTATTCGCTCCCCTGCTCCCTCCCGTCACCGGAGGGAACCACAACACGCCACAGTTTGTCAGCCGTTAATTAAAAATCTAGTCGTCATGGGGATAAACGTGCCGTAACAAATAAAATTATTCTCTGTTTACACGGGCAAACGAACTCTGGATTGAGAAACACCCCAGGAGGAAGAATTGGAGGTTGGAGGGGAGTTACGTCTCCACATGAGGACGCTCCTGAGAGGATTTGATTTAAAGGGAATTGCAGGTGTGTCCTAATGACTGCCTGCATTCACACTGTTGTAAGATGGAGGTGACATTGAGAGTTGAATCACTGTGTTCAGAAGGAGATGCTCTACTTCCTGTTAGGTCCTTGACACACATAGTAGGAAAGTGTAAGAAACAAAGACACTTCTTTTTCCATCCTCATCTTTTTATTGCTCCCTACTGAATTCCTACCTTGTCTTTCCTGGGCTGCTTCATTGTTCCCAGATGGACCCAGTATCTCCATTATAAGTAACAAGAAGTTCTACAAGTTCCTGTTGTTTATTGTACAACTTATCAACAATAAAACATGGCACAGACTTTAGTCCTAGAACTGGTGTGCCCAAAGTCCTGATTTGCATTTGTGGCCCACAGCTCTTTTTCTATTGAGCCGTGGTATTTTGTAAGGACAAAATTAACCACGACCTCACAACAGAATAATTACAAACTATTTGCTATGTCAACTATATCACAAAGCTGTGTCAAATATATTTAACGACATGGTGAAGTTAGATTTTTGTTGCCATTTTTCTTCATTCTTTCGTATCTCAAGTTATCATTACGTATATGTATTGTTGCATTTGAACAACTGTATTGTTGATAATAAAGGTAAAGTATTGGTATTGTTCATTATCAATAGCGCTATTTCTATTGGTATTTGTATTTCTCCATTTTTAGTGTAATAATGCTCATTGTCATTTCTGTATTATTTTTTATTTTCGCTAACTGCTTATTTGCTATTACTTTTACCATCATATTTGTACATGTCATATTTGCTGATGTTGCTCTATTGTTGTTGTTGTTGTGTTTGCTGCTGTTGTTTTTGTCTCTCTGTCTAATCCCCTCTTGTCCCCACAATTCCCCCCTCTGTCTTCCTTTTTTTCTCTTTCTATCCCCTCCTGCTTCGGCCCGGCTGCACCAAATGATAATATAAATACATTTAATAAAGTCAAATACAAATAACCCAACAAGAGAAGTATCCTACACTTCTCTTTTGTAAAGTAAATCTGAACAGCCGATATGGGCATCTACACTAACTATATGATTTGCCTGAGAAGCTGGACAGGACATAAAAAAAAAAAAATTAAAAAAAAAAAAAAAGATTGTTGTTGCCTTGGTTTTAGCAAAATAAAAGCTGAAGAATATCAAACTTGAAAAACACTCAGGGCACAGACCTCCACCAGGCCCTATCTCACATTGTAAATAATTCCCCCCCCCCAAAAATCCTGAATCCAGACGGTCGCTCGCAAAATGTAATTATTTGTTCCAAATGCCTTTTAACTATTTGAGTTATTTATAGCGCAATGTAATAAACCGAGTGAACCCTATCCACTCTCTTTATCTCTTACCCTTTTTCCACTTCAACGGTTCCAGTGCCGGTTCGGAGCAGGATATCAGAGTTTATGTTTTTTATTGTTAAGGCACCAGAGGATGCTCCCCACTTTGGAGTTGTTTGCTAGCTCCTTTCTAGCACCTGAGGGTGGATGTTGAGCTGTTAGCATACAAACATGAAGTTGAGCCTCATAACAAAGGTACCAAAATAGAAATGATCAGGATCACCCCCAAAATATAATCACTTGTTCCTATTCCATGGCTGAAATTTCCTGAAAGCTTCATGAAATCCACTTTTAACTTTTTGGGATATGTTAGATAAGTTATGTAACTGACAGACACATCCTGGCGATCACACAATCTCCTGGCGGGGGTAATGCGTGTACGGTGGACCTACTCGCTAGCTTGGGAATTCTTCGCGAGCTACATCCAGCAGTGGCCTTTGAAGCAGCGGCGTCCACTACCAGCGGAGACCGTCAACGAAAGAGACGTAAGCGGTGCGCTCAGAAGCAGAAGCGGGGGTGTCGGGCGGGGCTAACAACAAAGCTAAAGGCATTTTTGTTAGCGGGGCTAACGAAAAAGCTAAATGCTAATCCACAAAGAAGCGCTAATAAGGAGTCTGTTAAGATAGAACTAGCCAGCGCCAGGCTGGATAATCCCTGCACACATAGCAATTCTCTTAGAATAATATACAACTCACATAATGTTTTTTCTGCGTCAAAGGCGGACATGCATTTTACTGAGGTGGCAAACAATCTAAAAATTCCTGTCATATCAATTCCTAGATATGGTCGAAATTATTTAAAGTGCACTACGCATAATAAACGTAACATTATTAATATTGCTACTACGGATACTTTCAACAAAAACTCCTCAAAACAGCCCACCACCTATAATATGGGATTTTTAAACATAAGGTCATTGTCTTCCAAAACGTTATTAGTTAATGAAGTCATTAGAGACAACAATCTTGATGTCGTTGGTCTAGCTGAGACCTGGCTCAAACCAGACGATTTTTTTGCGCTGGGTGAGGCGTCTCCTCCTGGCTATACGGGAACGCATATTGCCCGTCCCATTAAAAGGGGTGGGGGTGTTGCACTAATATACAACAAAAACTTTAGCCTTACCTCGGACCTAAATAATAAATATAACTCGTTTGAGGTGCTTACTGTGAGGTTTGTCACATCGCTGCCTCTGCACCTGGCTGTCATCTACCGCCCCCCAGGGCCCTATTCGGACTTTATCAATGAATTTTCAGAGTTCGTTGCTGATCTAGTGACGCACGCCGACAATATAATCATAATGGGAGACTTTAACATCCATATGAATACCCCATCGGACCCTCCATGCGTGGCGCTCCAGACTATAATTGATAGCTGTGGTCTTACACAAATAATAAATGAACCCATGCATCGCAACGGTAATACGATAGATCTAGTGCTCGTCAGGGGTGTCACCACCTCCAAAGTTACGATACTCCCGTACACTAAAGTAATGTCCGATCATTACCTTATAAAATTCGAAGTTCTGACTCATTGTCAACAAACTAATAATAATAATAATAACTACTACAGCAGCCGCAACATTAATGCTGCCACAACGACGACTCTTACTGACCTACTGCCTTCGGTAATGGCACCATTCCCAAATTATGTGGGCTCTATTGATAACCTCACTAACAACTTTAACGACACCCTGCGCGACACCATTGATAGTGTAGCACCGCTAAAGCTAAAAAGGGCCCCTAAAAGGCGTACCCCATGGTTTACAGAAGAAACTAAAGCCCAGAAATTATCATGTAGAAAGCTGGAACGCAAATGGCGTGCGACTAAAATTGAGGTTTTCCATCAAGCATGGA
This sequence comes from Entelurus aequoreus, assembly GCF_033978785.1. Taxonomy (NCBI): domain Eukaryota; kingdom Metazoa; phylum Chordata; class Actinopteri; order Syngnathiformes; family Syngnathidae; genus Entelurus; species Entelurus aequoreus. The sequence continues at coordinate 39,938,398 of NC_084734.1, forward strand.
GTGATAGTTTAATAACTTATAAACGCATGCTTACCTCAGCTAAAGCTAAATATTACTCAAATCTCATCCACCTCAACAAAAATTATCCTAAATTTTTGTTTAGTACAGTAGCATCGCTAACCCAACAAGGGACTCCTCCAAGTAGCTCCACCCACTCAGCAGATGACTTTATGAATTTCTTTAATAAGAAAATTGAAGTCATTAAAAAAGAGATTAAAGACAATGCATCTCAGCTACAACTGGGTTCTATTAACACAAATACGACTGTATATACGACGGACACTGCCCTCCAAAATAGTTTCTCCCTCTTTGATGAAATAACATTGGAGGAATTGTTAAAATGTGTAAATGGGACAAAACAAACAACATGTTTACTTGACCCAATTCCTGGGAAACTTATCAAGGAGCTTTTTGTTTTATTAGGTCCATCAGTGTTAAATATTATAAACGTATCACTTTCCACTGGTACTGTTCCCCTAGCATTTCAAAAAAGCGGTTATTCATCCTCTACTCAAAAGACCTAACCTCCATCCTGACCTCATGGTAAACTACCGGCCGGTGTCCCACCTTCCGTTTATCTCGAAAATCCTCGAAAAAATTGTCGCACAGCAGCTAAATTAACACTTAGCGTCTAACAATCTCTGTGAACCTTTTCAATCCGTTTTCAGGGCAAATCACTCTACGGAGACAGCCCTCGCAAAAATGACTAATGATCTATTGCTAACGATGGATTCTGATGCTTCATCTATGTTGCTGCTTCTTGATCTTAGCGCCGCTTTCGATACTGTTGATCATAATATTTTATTAGAGCGTATCAAAACGCGTATTGGGATGTCAGACTTAGCCTTGTCTTGGTTTAACTCTTATCTTACTGACAGGATGCAGTGTGTCTCCCATAACAATGTGACCTCGGACTATGTTAAGGTAACGTGCGGAGTTCCCCAGGGTTCAGTTCTTGGCCCTGCACTCTTTAGTATTTACATGCTGCCGCTAGGTGACATCATACGCAAATACAGTGTTAGCTTTCACTGTTATGCGGATGACACCCAACTCTACATGCCCCTAAAGCTGACCAACACGCCGGATTGTAGTCAGCTGGAGGCGTGTCTTAATGAAATTAAACAATGGATGTCCGCTAACTTTTTGCAACTCAACGCTAAGAAAACGGAAATGCTGATTATCGGTCCTGCTCAACACCGACATCTATTTAATAATACCACCTTAACATTTGACAATTAAACAAGGCGACTCGGTAAAGAATCTAGGTATTATCTTCAACCCAACTCTCTCGTTTGAGTCACACATTAAGAGTGTTACTAAAACGGCCTTCTTTCATCTCCGTAATATCGCTAAAATTCGTTCCATTTTGTCCACAAACGATGCTGAGATCATTATCCATGCGTTCGTTACATCTCGTCTCGATTACTGTAACGTTTTATTTTCGGGCCTCCCTATGTCTAGCATTAAAAGATTACAGATGGTACAAAATGCGGCTGCTAGACTTTTGACAAAAACAAGAAAGTTTGATCATATTACGCCTATACTGGCTCACTTGCACTGGCTTCCTGTGCACCTAAGATGCGACTTTAAGGTTTTACTACTTACGTATAAAATACTACACGGTCAAGCTCCTGCCTATCTTGCCGATTGTATTGTACCATATGTCCCGGCAAGAAATCTGCGGTCAAAAAACTCCGGCTTATTAGTGATTCCCAGAGCCCAAAAAAAGTCTGCGGGCTATAGAGCGTTTTCTATTCGGGCTCCAATATTATTGAATGCCCTCCCGGTAAAAGTTAGAGATGCTACCTCAGTAGAAGCATTTAAGTCTCATCTTAAAACTCATTTGTATACTCTAGCCTTTAAATAGACTCCCTTTTTAGACCAGTTGATCTGCCGTTTCTTTTCTTTTCTTTTCTACTCTGCTCCGGGGTGGACCGCTAGCCTGTTCATCGGATGGTGACATCTCTACGCTGCTGACCCGTCTCCGCTCGGGATGGTTCCTGCTGGCCCCACCATGGACTGGACTTTCGCTGATGTGTTGGACTTTCACAATATTATGTCAGACCCACTCGACATCCATTGCTTTCGGTCTCCCCTAGAGGGGGGGTTACCCACATATGCGGTCCTCTCCAAGGTTTCTCATAGTCATTCACATTGACGTCCCACTGGGGTGAGTTTTCCTTGCCCGTATGTGGACTCTGTACCGAGGATGTCGTTGTGGCTTGTACAGCCCTTTGAGACACTTGTGATTTAGGGCTATATAAATAAACATTGATTGATTGATTGATTGATAATCGGTGGCCCCCAGATACTTTTTTTTTGTCATTGTGCAGGCTGTTGATGGAAAATGTTTGGACACCCTTGTCTTAGATTGTGTTTTCCAAGTTATTGGTTGTTCCGGGGGTCAAATGTAAAGCAGTAACTCTAAAGTCAAACAAAGACGGGGACAAGAGAAGAATGTATACAAGTTTGTACAATTGGCATATGCACATAATTGAAGAAAAAAAGGCTATAAAATGTTCTGCATATATTTGAAGGCAAACCTTTATTATTATTAGTTATCAGTATCAACATGTCAGCTTTTGTTAATAAAATATGCATATTTGGTCTATTTTTCTGTTTTTGTTTGGGTTTTTTGTTTGTTTTGTTATTGTATTTCTACAATTTGCCACAGGCTCATTAAAAAACAAGCCGCGCTCCATGAATGTCCCTCAGGTCACACTTTTCACATCCTTGGTTTACTCCACTGGCATGTCAAGCTGGCCTGCATGTCTAGAGTGAATTTAAGGTGGAAAAAATCTGAATCCAAATACATTTACTGTTGGTATGTAGAGAGGTCTGTATGCTTGCTAAATACAGTGACAAACTCGCAAAATGTGTAACACTGATCTCCCCTGCTACATCATTGTATTCCCTGGCAGACCAGGTGCATTAGAGCTGTGTTAATAAGCAGTGTTTTGATGCATAACGCCACCTTACAGGCAATGCAATAATCTATTTGCAGTAATTTATTGTGTTGATTGTGTTGGAAACACTGGCTTGTATAGAGTAGGGCTGGGCGATACGTCGAGTTTGTAAGATATATTGATATATTTTTAAACAAGATATGAATTAAGAAAATATCGTAATATCGATATAATTAATTTCACGTTAAAATTACCAATTGCTGCTTATTTGTTGTATTGCTTGTTCTCCTCCGCTCCCCTTCCATGGGCAACTAAACCCCTCCCCTTTCTCCTTCCAAGACATGCTTGTACGTATAAGAACATCCATGATTGGTTGGTTGTTTACTATGATGAATCACAATTGGTTAGGGACAGGCCAATCAGAGGCAAGATAGGACAGGCCATCGAACCAGGAAGGGAAATTTAAACAGACATCCCAAATGACGACGAAAGAGTCGAAAAAGAGAAAAGAGAATTTTCAAGATTTATATATTAAAAAAACTAGTGGAAGATGGCAGAGGGATTCTCTTCTTTATATTGTTCTTTTAGCGATGTAGACGATGTCCAGGAAACCCACAATGCGTCACATTTAGACAAATGTCTGCGTCTAGATAAAACATTAATTTGAGTTGTTTACCATGTAAGCCCAAATCAAAACTGTTTTAGAGTTGCCAAGCCGGACATATTTTGCACAAGAAATGCTGCCAAAAATGTATGCCGAGGAAGATCATAGCCACACTATTAAGTCAAGTCACTTACTTGGCGCTGACCAGAACCGTGCATATGTGACAGTCCATTACATCGCCGACTGGGAATTAAAAAGTGCCTGCCTGCAAATGTATTTTTTTTAATCTGAGTTTGATACATTTTGTATTATTTGCACAGCCATGTTAATTATTTTACATAGAAAGAATATTTTAAAAAATGTTTTATGTTATGTAATTATGTACTACTTAAACAGTTTATTTTCTGTGCTGTTAATACCCATCTTGACTAACTAGGTTAATAAAAGTGCCACTGACTGTTTACAGTACAGTTGTCATTCAGTTCAATTTCACTGAATATCGCTCAAAAATGAAAATCTTTATATGTATACTTTCACCGAAAAATATATTGAAATCGAGTTTAAGTAAAAATATATCAGATATACTTTTTCGTCCATATCGCCCAGCCCTAGTACAGAGTATACATTTGCTATGCACTATGATAGTGAATCATCACACAGCCAGTATTGTCTTAATAGCTGGAAACACAAATGAGTAGCTAGATAATCGTGTCTGATCTACAGTCAAGCATGGTGGTAGTGTCACGGTGCGGGGCTGCATGAGTGCCCCCGACGTTGGTAAGCTATGGTTCACTGAGGAAAAGATACATTGCTCATTTACTGTGACATTGTGACCCAGAAACTGTGCTGGAAGGCAGTTTTCCAACATAAGGAGCCCAAACAAGTGTCTCCTCTAGACCTGAACACCATTGAAAAATATTGTTCAGTGAGAGGTTCTTCACCCCTAATGGTGGATCAGCAGGAAAGCTTGACAGCAGACTCCTTAACAAGCTTCGTCTGTGCTATCCTATAAGCTTCTGTAACTCTGTGGTACGCTCCTTAGCCACTCAGACATTGATTTGCACTAAATGAAAGAATAACGCTGCTTATATCAGATTGACTTGTCATATTGATCCACCACCACTCGGCCCCTGTCAGACACAAGAACATTTGTCCATTATTTTTAAGTCGAAATGGTCGACACCACTGACATGTTCTCTCTTGTGTGGAGAAAGAAATGCGGAAAGTCTTAAGTGTGTGTCTGTGTGGCCTCCTGCAGGGTTAGCTAGCGCTGAGTTGGGGAAAATGAATGACGTCTGCTTATGAAAAGTATTCAGCAACCGTTATCTGCTGCAGCCAGTGTGTCCTACAGCTCCTCTATTAACATTCAGCCTGATAAAGAGCTTTGCGAGTTCACTGCACTACACATTCATTCACTGGCATGCAGCATTCTTTGACACCCTCCACCCTCTCACCCCCCGTCATTTCACTTTGAGTTTGGTTGCCTGGATACATTTTCATCCCCGAATACGCTGTATGGACTTTTAAATAATGGGACATGCGTCTTATTTAATGAACAAATTATTCGGCTGTTTCACTTAGCTGTCCCTGAATCGACATTTTGTACAACTGTATGCTATTTCTGTCAGAGTTTGAATGTTCTTTTGCATTCTGAATCAATTCAACGAGGGTGCGATGAAGTTAGTTAGTTCACGCTCTCTCTTTCAAAAGCCACTGTAAAAAGTGTCAGTTTATTTGACAGATTTGCTCCTTCAGCTGCAGCTCAGCTCAAAGGCTAAAGCAATCAATGCTAAGCTCCCGGGGTCTCGCTGTTTGATTAATAGGCCTAGACGCTGAGTGGCTCCATTAGTGCGGCCTAGTGGGCTCGTCATCCTGGCTTGACCCACTTGAGCGTCGCTCTGTCCCACCGTGGATGTCGTAAGAAAGTGTTCCGCTTAATGAAGAATGATTGCATTAACATTTTTCTGATGTGTTTATTTATAACAAAAAGTAGAATAAAAGTTTGTTCGTAGAAAAATAACATCACAATAAGTGACAGGTATTCAGATAAACCTTTCTAATAATGTTTATTTTAGTTTTGACACTGGTTTCAGCATTTAAATGTATCCATCCAGTCATATCTATTTATCTGGGTCTGAGTGGGGCGGGCATCAGTCTCCATAGGTCAACCCAGGAATCAAGGTCTCTTCTCAACATGAAGGAGCAGCATCTTGACTCAGAGCCCCTCACGTTTGACAGAGCTCCTCAACTTATCTTTAAGGATACATTTAGGAACCTTGCAGAGAAAAGTATTTTCGGACAAGACAATTTTGTCTTTTCGGTCACTACTTATGTTTCATATCTCAAGATTTAGATTTAAAGAACAAAGAACAGGTCACCCACCATCTACTTCCAGCCCAACACATTGCACCGGATCCTAATGTTTCTACCCCAGTAGGTGGTAGGTCTACAGAGGGTATATCTTGGCTCCGGGCCCTGGTGTCACACAGCCGGGTGATGTGTGTTGTTGGGTCCTCTAAATCACTGTTAATCTGACCTGTCATCTCGAGACTGTTTGACTTTGGAGACCCTACCAGCGACATGTAGACCTGGAAAACATAACAGCTAATGTCACTCAGGCACTCAAACCCTTCTACCACGATAAGGCAAAGAGGCAAAAAAATGTGTGTGTATATATATATATATATTTATACACTTATATATATACACATATATAACACACACATTTCTCTACAGAATTTCCTCTCTGGTCAACAAAAGCACCTTGAGGATTCTGGCGGGAACTCTCGTTCAACCCTTTTTCGATTATGCATGCACCTCCTGGTACCCTAGCACCTCCAAAACCCTCAAATCTAAACTCCAAACATCTCAGAACAAGCTAGTCAGGTTACTTCTAGACCTCCACCCCAGATCCCACCTCACTCCTACCCACTTCTCTAAAGTGGGCTGGCTCAAGGTGGAGGACAGAGTTAAACAACTTGCACTGAGCCTAGTCTATAAAATCCGCTACACCTCCCTGATACCGAAGTACATGTCAAACTACTTCCTTAACGTAAATGACCGCCATAACCACAACACCAGGGGGTGCTCCACTAACCACGTTAAACGCAGATTCTGAACTAACAAAGGTCTTAACTCATTCTCTTTCTATGCCACATCAATGTGGAATGCGCTCCCAACAGGTATAAAAGAAAGGGCATCTCTATCCTCCTTCAAAACCGCAATAAAAGTTCACCTCCAGGCAGCTACAACCCTAAACTAACACCCTCCCCGGATTGCTAATAATCAAATGTAAACAATCAAATGCAGATACTTTTTCTTTTTCTTATGCCTTCTGATCTCTCTCTCTCTCTCTCTCTCTCTCTCTCTCTCTCTCTCTCTCTCTCTCTATGTCCACTACTTGATGTCCATACCCCCCCCCCCCCATCCCCCACCCCCTCCACACCCCTGATTGTAAATAATGTAAATAATTCAATGTGATTATCTTGTGTGATGACTGTATTATGATGATAGTATATATGATAGTATATATCTGTATCATGAATCAATTTAAGTGGACCCCGACTTAAACAAGTTGAAAAACTTATTCGGGTGTTACCATTTAGTGGTCAATTGTACGGAATATGTACTTCACTGTGCAACCTACTAATAAAAGTCTCAATCAATCAATATATATATATATATATATATATATATATATATATATATATATATATATATATATATATATATATATATATATATATATATATATATACATACATACATACATACATACATACATACATACATACATACATACATACATACATACATACATACATATATATATATGTGTGTGTTATATATGTGTATATATATAAGTGTATAATATATATATATATATATATATATATATATATATATATATATATATATATATATATATATATATATATATATATATATATATATATATATATATATATATATATACAAAATGATTTGCCTGATCGACTAGGAGACACCGAGAGTAACAAGCAGTAGAAAATGGATTAGAAAAGACAGATTTAGAAAAATAATAATAATTAAAAAAAAAAAAAACAGGGCTGTAGTTTGGGGACCACTGGTCTATCTTATCCTATGCTATCCTATCCTATAATTGCTTCGTATGCCTAAAACACAGTTTGCATGTGGAAAGATGCCCAAAAACACAGTTTTACATTATTTTGGTTCAGAATTGTTTTGTAAATGTCAGTGGAATGTTGGTCATTCTTCAACCTCTTAGTTTCACCTTTACCCACAAACGGACAAACTCTATAAAGTGCTGACATGCCACTTTATACATGTTGACAAACCTAATGTTGTCCTTTTACTCAAAGTGTGGCAAAGCACTGTCATGCGGCCACAGGCTCCGGGCGCCATGATTTAAAGCCTCTAATTAAGTCACTGTGAACTGTGAATCCATCGCAATTCACATTTTCTCCCTTCCTTGCCTCGAGGAGGCGAAGGAGGAGGGCCGCAATAGATTTCAACACAGGGAGAAAGAGCTATGGAGGGAATAAAAGAGGCTGCGGCATGGAAGCAGAAAATATATCTGGGCCAACGTCTGCGCTTCATCTGAGCACATAGCGCACTTGAATGGGAGAGCGGGGAGCGCCTTTGCAACGACGCGCCAGAGGAGCCGGGAGACGCCGCATCCTTTTACGATTCACTAATTTATGGAGATGGGACGCCCGCTCTGTTTTTCCAGGTTGGCGCGCCGCACCAAAGCATTACGGTCGCCGCGGGGCATCACATCATTGGGCCGTGATTGGTCATTTCACAGCCGGAGAGGAAACGACTCTCGGTGTGGGAGCTTGACAGGAAGGACGAGTGGTCGCTCCACAAAGAACAGACAAGAAGGAGGCTAGAATATGTCCTCCACGTGGAGTGGATGTCAGGCCAGTGTTCCACTTGAATGTGACTCTTACAGGTCATGAGCCTCAATTTACAGACTGGCTAGCACATTAAGGGACTGATTTACTAAAGGGTTGAGTGTACTAAAACACATGCAAACATGATAGCACACGCAAAGTTGATCAACTAAACGTGTGGAGATTATCTCTCCATCCATCCATCCATCCATCCATCCATCCATCTTCTTCCGCTTATCCGAGGTCGGGTCGCGGGGGAAGCAGCCAAAGCAGGGAAGCCCAGACTTCTCTCTCCCCTCTTCGTCCAGCTCCTCCCGGAGGATCCCAAGGTGTTCCCAGGCCAGCCGGGAGAGATAGTCTTCCCAACGTGTCCTGGGTCTTCCCCGTGGCCTCCTACCGGTCGGACGTGCCCGAAACACCTCCCTAGGGAGGCGTTCGGGTGGCATCCTGACCAGATGCCTGAACCACCTCATCTGGCTTCTCTCGATGTGGAGGAGCAGCGGCTTTACTTTGAGCTCCTCCCGGATGACAGAGCTTCTCACCCTATCTCTAAATGAGAGCCTCGCCTCCCGGCGGAGGAAGCTCATTTCGGCCGCTTGTACCTGTGATCTTGTCCTTTCGGTCTTAACCCAAAGCTCATGACCACTGGTGAGGATGGGAACGTAGATCGACCGGTAAATTGAGAGCTTTGCCTTCCGGCTCAGCTCCTTCTTCACCACAACGGATCGATACAGCGTCCGCATTACTGAAGACGCCGCACCGATCCGCCTGTCGATCTCACGATCCACTCTTCCCTCATTCTTGAACAAGAGTCTGAGGTACTTGAACTCCTCCACATGGGGAAAGATCTCCTCCCTAACCCGGAGATGGCACTCCACCCTTTTCCGGGCGAGAACCATGGACTCGGACTTGGAGGTGCTGATTCCCATCCCAGTCGCTTCACACTCGGCTGCGAACCGATCCAGTGAGAGCTGAAGATCTTGGCCAGATGAAGCCATCAGGACCACATCCTCTGCAAAAAGCAGAGACCTAATCCTGCAGCCACCAAACCAAATACCCTAAACGCCCTGACTGCGCCTAGAAATTCTGTCCATAAAAGTTATGAACAGAATCGGTGACAAAGGGCAGCCTTGGCGGAGTCCAACCCTCACTGGAAACGGGTACAACTTACTGCCGGCAATGCGGACCAACCTCTGACACTGATCATACAGGGAGCGGACCGCCACAATCATACAGTCTGTTACCCCATAATCTCTGAGCACTCCCCACAAGACTTCCCATGGTACACGGTCGAATGCCTTCTCCAAGTCCACAAAGCACATGTAGACTGTTTGGGCAAACTCCCATGCACCCTCAAGGACCCTGCCAAGAGTATAGAGCTGGTCCACAGTTCCACGCCCAGGCGAAAACCACACTGTTCCTCCTGAATCCGAGGTTCGACTATCCGGCGTAGCCTCCTCTCCAGTACACCTGAATAGACCTTACCAGGAAGACTGAGGAGTGTGATCTCACGATAGTTGGAACACACCCTCCGGTTCCCCTTCTTAAAGAGAGGAACCACCACCCCGGTCTCCCAATCCAGAGGTACCGCCCCCGATGTCCATGCGATGTTGCAGAGTCTTGTCAACCAAGACAGCCCCACAGCATGCAGATCTTTAGGGAACTCCCGGCGGATCCCAGAGGAGCTTTTTAACTACCTCGGCAATCTCAGCCACAGAAATAGGAGAGCCCACCACAGATTCCCCAGGCACTGCTTCCTCTTAGGAAGATGTGTTTGTAGGATTGAGGAGGTCTTCGAAATATTCCCTCCACCGATCCACAACATCCGCAGTCGAGGTCAGCAGAACACCATCCCCACCATACACGGTGATGGTCGTCCAGAATTGCTTCGAAGCCGTCTGGAAGTCGTTTTCCATGGCTTCCCCGAACTCCTCCCATGTCCGAGTTTTTGCCTCCGCGACCGCTGAAGCTGTACACCACTTGGCCTGTCGGTACCTGTCTGCTGCCTCCGGATTCCTATGAGCCAAAAGAGCCCGATAGGACTCTTTCTCCAGCTTGACGGCATCCCTCACCGCTGGCCACCAGCGGGTTCTAGGATTACCGCCACAACAGGCACCAACCACCTTGCGGCCACAGCTTCAATCAGCCGCCTCGACAATAGAGGTACGGAACATCGTCCACTCGGACTCAATGTCCAGTTTCTCCCTCGTGACATGTCCAAAGTTCTTCTGGAGGCGGGAATTGAAACTCTCTCTGACAGGAGACTCTGCTAGGCATTCCCAGCAAACCCTTAAAATGCGTTTGGGCCTGCCAGGTCTGTCCGGCATCCTCCCCCACCATCGCAGAAAACTCACCACCAGGTGGTGATCAGTAGAAAGCTCCGCCCCTCTCTTCACCCGAGTGTCCAAAACATGAGCCGCAAATCCGATGACACAACTACAAAGTCGATCATGGAACTGCAGCCTAGGGTGTCCTGGTGCCAAGTGCACATATGGACACCCTTATTTTTGAACATGGTGTTTGTTATGGACAATGTGTGACAAGCACAAAAGTCCAATAACAAAACACCACTCGGGTTCAGATCCGGGCGGCCATTCTTCCCAATCACGCCTTTCCAGGTTTCACTGTCGTTGTCAATATGAGCGTTGAAGTCCCCCAGTAGAACGAGGGAATCACCCGGGGGAGCACTCTCCAGTACTCCTTCGAGTGAATCCAAAAAGGGTGGGTACTGTGAGCTGCCGTTTGGCGCGTAAGCGCAAACAACAGTCAAGGGCCCTGCTTTCGGCTGCCGCCCAGCTCACATTGCACCCGACCTCTATGGCCCCTGCTATGGGTGGTGCGCCCATTGGAGGGGGGACCCACGTTGCGTCTTTGGGCTGTGCCTAGCCGGGCCCCATGGGGACAGGCCTTGGCTCAAAAAAGGTTGAAAAACACTGGTATAGCGCATGGTATTTAGATCTTAGTGAATCATGCCTTAAGTGTCTAGATGGTCAAAGTTTTTCACAATGATAAGACTGACCAGCCTGTGGCACATTGTAGAAATAAGATAAACACACAAAAAACAGCAACAATGGAACAATACAACAAAAAAGAGGCTGAAATGCTGATACTGTTAACTAATAATACAATGATTTAATTGTATAACTTTTTTATTTCAACCTTTTTTTAAAATGCCATGCATCATTACCAATAATCGGCAATGATGTCATCACACCCAATGGAATATACTGGAAACCTGTGGTAAACACTGGTTATTATAGTAACGTGATTGTTGACCTGAGCTATGTTGTACTGAGCAGCTAGGACAGAGAAGTGTGTAGCAAAAGGTTGTGCTTATATCCTCTTTAAAACCAAAAAGTTATTTTTATTTCATTTTACTGAACATGGTTAACAAAAAGTGTATTTCCTCCAGTAGATTTACAGTATGAGCTCTCGCTAACATCCCCCATGTGTTTCCCCTCCGCGTAAGCGACAAGGAAAACCCTTACCTCCTCAGTGTTGACCGGTGATACAAGCTCACTCCAGGAGGTGACTTTTCTTTCACCAGAGATACAACGTTCTCTCTTCTGTAAAAAAAAATGTTCTACAAAAGTTTAGCCTTAAGTATTATGTAATTTCTGTTACAGAAAGACCCCAGTGGCTGTGCAAACACACTCAATGCTTAAAATAGCTGTTAATTAGGTTCACCAGTACATAGTGTGTCTTAATTGAGTCTTTGGATTGTCGCATTGTTACCAAAACTGCTCTGTTTTAGTGTATTCATGTGTGTGAGATAATTTTTACTGGCTCGATCCATCACTGTGACCAGTTATTTTAGAGTCTGAGAAGGTTATTTCGAGCTTCCTTGGTTGCAGTTTGACACCAACTGAACCTCTACTGTCTCTGCAAAACCTGAAATACACCCAAAATATTATAACCAAGCTTCTGTCGTGTTCATTTTCATGTGTGTTACATTTGTTATGTGTGTGCAGTGGAATTGGCCGAAACTGGCCGTGGGCGTCTGGTGGCAGCAGCATCCTGGCAGAGTACGGAACGCTGCATCTGGAGTTTATGCACCTCAGCAAACTGTCGGAAAACCCAGATTTTGCTCAGAAGGTAGGAGAAAGGAGCATCTGCTTTGGATTTGAATTGTCTCATTTACTAGCGTGTAGTGATGGGTCAAACGATACTGAAGCCTTGATGACTCATCAAACACAAGGAGTGATTCGAGCTGTGTCTCAATTCGTCGGCCGCATCCTTCCAAGGACCCAGCCCACACGGTAGAGGAAGTGTGGGTCCTGGAGTGAGTCTTCCAGCCACAGCTGGAGCAATGTGAATTGGGACGGTTTAGCCTTCGTAAAACTTCCTGGTTATGCCACATGTTCAAATTCTTACGCTTGTGATATTGCTGTCAGATAAACAAAGTGGAGAAAAGAAAACAAAGGAAAGACAGACCTAACAAATGATTAAATTATGACAAAAAAGTTGTTTTGGATTTATCATGTTTGTGTGCTGCTGTCGGCAGATGTATCTTCTGCAAAGAGAGAAAGCTTGTAATTTTAAACGTAATATAGAGATCTACCTTATTACTTTCTACTGTAACAAACATAATTTTAAAAGCACTCTGATCAACTTTATTTTTTAAAATTGGCCCTCTATATTCTGTAGATTTCAGCAAAAATAGATTGTAAGGATATCTACATGTTATATATTAAATTATTTATTATTATTTATGCATTAATTCATCCTTAATCTTAACTGAAGGGACTGTGATTTCTACATATATAAAACAAGGAAACACATTTTAAAGTTCCACCCATCCATCTTCTTCCGCTTATCCGAGGTCGGGTCGCGGGGGCAGCAGCCTAAGTAGGGAAGCCCAGACTTTCCTCTCCCCAGCCCCTTCGTCCAGCTCTTCCCGGGGGATCCCGAGGCGTTCCCAGGCCAGCCGGGAGACATAGTCTTCCCAACGTGTCCTGGGTCTTCCCCGTGGCTTCCTACTGGTCGGACATGCCCTAAACACCTCCCGAGGGAGGTGTTCGGGTGGTATCCTGACCAGATGCCCAAACCACCCCATCTGGCTCCTCTCGGTGTGGAGGAGCAGCGGCTTTACTTTGAGCTCCCCCCGGATGGCAGAGCTTCTCACCCTATCTCTAAGGGAGAGCCCCACCACCCGGCGGAAGAAACTCATCTCTGACACTGATCGTACAGGGAGCGGACCGCCACAATCAGGCAGTCCGATACCCCATACTCTCTGAGCACTCTCCACAGGACTTCCAGAGGAACACGGTCGAATGCCTTCTCCAAGTCCACAAAGCACATGTAGACTGGTTGGGCAAATTTCCATGCACCCTCAAGGACCCTGCCGAGAGTATAGAGCTGGTCCACAGTTCCACGACCAGGACGAAAACCACACTGTTCCTCCTGAATCAGAGGTTTGACTATCTGGCATAGCCTCCTCTCCAGTACACCTGAATAGACCTTACCGGGAAGGCTGAGGAGTGTGATCCCACGATAGTTGGAACACACCCTCCGGTTCCCCTTCCTAAAGAGAGGAACCACCACCCCGGTCTGCCAATCCAGAGGTACAGCCCCCGATGTCCACGCAATGCTGCAGAGTCTTGTCAACCAAGACAGCCCCACAGCATGCAGAGCCTGAAGGAACTCCGGGCGGATCTCATCCACCCCCGGGGCCTTGCCACAGAGGAGCTTTTTAACTACCTCGGCAACCTCAGCCCCAGAAATAGGAGAGCCCACCACAGATTCCCCAGGCACTGCTTCCTCATAGGAAGACGTGTTGGTAGGATTGAGGAGGTCTTCGAAGTATTCCCTCCACCGATCCACAACATCCGCAGTCCAGGTCAGCAGAACACCATCCTCACCATACACGGTGTTGACAGTGCACTGCCTCGCCTTCCTGAGGCGGAGGATGGTGGTCCAGAATCGCTTCGAAGTCGTTTTCCATGGCTTCCCCAAACTCCTCCCATGTCCGAAATTTTGCCTCCGCGACCGCTGAAGCCGCACACCGCTTGGCCTGTCAGTACCTGTCCGCTGCCTCTGGAGTTTTATGAGCCAAAAAAACCCAATAGGACTCTTTCTTCAGCTTGACGGCATCCCTCACCGCCGGTGTCCACCAACGGGTTCCAGGATTACCGCCACGACAGGCACCAAATGCCTTGCGGCCACAGCTCCAATCAGCTGCCTCGACAATAAAGGTGCGGAACATGGTCCACTCAGACTCAATGTCCAGCACCTCCCTCGTGACATGTTCAAAGTTCTTCCAGAGGTGGGAATTGAAACTTTCTCTGACAGGAGACTCTGCTAGACGTTCGCAGCAGACCCTCACAATGCGTTTGGGCCTGCCAGGTCTGTCCGGCATCCTCCCACACCATCGCAGCCAACTCACCACCAGGTGGTGATCGGTAGAAAGCTCCGCCCCTCTCTTCATCCGAGTGTCCAAAACATAAGGCCGCAAATCCGATGACACAACTACAAAGTCGATCATGGAACTGCGGCCTAGGGTGGCCTGGTGCCAAGTGCACATATGGACACCCTTATTTTTGAACATGGTGTTTGTTATGGACAATCTGTGACGAGCACAAAAGTCCAATAACAAAACACCACTCGGGTTCAGATCCGGGCGGCCATTCTTCCCAATCACGCCTCTCCAGGTTTCACTGTCGTTGCCAACATGAGCGTTGAAGTCCCCCAGTAGGACAAGGGAATCACCCGGGGAAGCACTTTCCAGCACTCCCTCGAGTGTATCCAAAAAGGTTGGGTAACTGCTGTTTGGTGCTTAAGCACAAACAACAGTCAGGACTGGTCCCCCCACCCGAAGGCTGAGGGAAGCTACCCTCTTGTCCACTGGGTTGAACTCCAATGTGCAGGCTCTGAGCCGGGGGGCAACAAGAATTGCTACCCAAGCCCGTCGCCTCTCACTGCGTGCAACGCCAGTGTGGAAGAGAGTCTAGCCCCTCTTGAGAGAACTGGTTCCAGAGCCCTTGCTGTGCGTCGAAGTGAGTCCGACTATATCCAGCCGGAACTTCTCCACCTGGCGCACTAGCTCAGGCTCCTTCCCCCCCAGCGTGGTGACGTTCCACGTCCCAAGAGCTAGCTTATGTAGCCGAGGAACGGACTGCCAAGTGCCCTGCCTTCGGCTGCCGCCAAGCTCACAATGCACCCAAACTCTATGGCCCCTCCCATGAGTGGTGAGCCCATTGGAGGGGGGACCCACGTTGCCTCTTCAGGCTGTGCCCGGCCGGGCCCCATGGGGACAGGCTCGGCCACCAGGTGCTCGCCATCATGCCCCAACTCCGGGCCTGGCTCCAGAGGTGGGCCCCGGTGACCCGCATCCGGGCGAGGGAAATAGGAGTCTCGGTTTTTGCACATTTTAAAGTTATTATTCCTATTTAATAGTTATGAAATAGTATTTGTACAGGATTTATTAAATGATTGCTTTATTAGTTCAGTTTAAATAAAGTGTTGTATAGCAGTCAACCATCAGCTTTGCAAACTCATTTGATGATAGCTCAGAAACACGCTGGAGACAATCAAGTAATGTTCCAGAAAGACAGATGTCTTCATGGTCTTTCTTTTTGGAATACATACAGTAACATCACACAGTCTTGTATTTTAACACAAATTTAAGGTACTCATGTCACACCCAAGCTTTACGGTAGTTATGGTTGTAATTTTGCCTCATCCTTCACTTTAAGCGTGAGTGAAGAATGCACTCCCGACCTGATAAGACCGGATAAGTCAAAAAGAGAAAGAGATGATACAGTATTATCTGCTCACAGATGGTACCTGCTGGTTGTTCGAACACACTGCAGCCAGTCCTGGATAGTCCCACTCCCCAATGCTTCAATCACTTGCAGGATTCTCACAGGAATGAGGCACAAATACAACCTTAGCTACTGTAAAGGTCTGGTGTTAGATGTTTTAAATGAATAAAAAAAGTAGGGCTGGGCAATATGGACGAAAAAGTATACCTCGATATATTTTCACTTAAACTCGATATTCGATATATATCTCGATATATTTTTGGGTGAAAGTATACATATAAAAATATTCATTTTTGAGCGATATTCAGTGAAATTGAAGTGAATGACAACTGTACTGTAAACAGTCAGTGGCACTTTTATTAACCCAGTTAGTCAAAATGGGTATTAACAGCACAAAAAAGAAACTGTTTAAGTAGCACATAATTACATAACATAAATAAAATAGAAAAATATTCTTTCTACATCAAATAAATTACAAAGCTGTGCAAATAATATAACATGTATCAAACTCCAATAAAAAAAAATACATTTGCAGGCAGGCACTTTGTGATTTCCCTTCCTGGTTAGATGACCCGCCCTATCTTGCCTCTGATTGGTCTGTCCCTAACCAATCGTGACTCATCATAGTAAACAACCAACCAATCATGGATGTTATTATACATGCAAGCACGTCTTGGAAGGATGAAGGGGGGGGGGGTTTAGTTGCCCATGGAGAGGGAGCGGGGGAGAACAAGGAACACAACAAATAAGCGACGTTTGGTAATTTTAACGTGAAATAAATTATATCGATATTACGATATTTTCTTAATTCATATCCATCCATCCATTTTCTACCGCTTATTCCCTTCGAGGTTGCGGGGGGCACTGGAGCCTATCTCAGCTACAATTGGGCGGAAGGCGGGGTACACCCTGGACAAGTCGCCACCTCATCGCAGGGCCAACACAGATAGACAGACAACATTCACACTCACATTCACACACTAGGGCCAATTTAGTGTTGCCAATCAACCTATCCCCAGGTGCATGTCTTTGGAGGTGGGAGTCATATCTTGTTTAAAAATATATAGATATATCTTACAAACTCGGTATATCGCCCAGCCCTAAAAGAAAGCTATATTTACGTTTCAAAGTCACTCTTATCGTAGCATGGTCATGTTGAAAATACTTTTCAGAGCTGAGCGCGCAGATGATCTTGGGATATGAAAGAGTGCGAAGGATACTCGACATGTACACTTGGTGCTAATGGGAGAAAAGGACACACTCGTTGGCCGGATTCGAAGGACACTTGTAGCTGTCCCTCGATGCGTGTGTCACTTTAAGGAAAAAAACATCTCACTAGGCCTGGGGCGATTATCAATAAGTCAATTAATCGGACGATCAATGAAAATAAACTCGATAAGTTTGCCGGCATCAATAAATTGCCATGTCCGTGTGTTTATTTTCTTTGTCTCTCGCTTTCAAACAAGGTACAACAGAATTCACTCTGTTCAGCACTCTCGGCACCTGAGCTCATTAAAAAAAATTTAAGATAAAATTGCATTTGAAAGGGTGCCTTGCATTATTATTATTATCATATATTATGATTACATTAGTGCTTAGTTTCGTCTCAAAATAATGACAATAATATTGTTTATCAGCAATCATTTGCAGGACAATATATTGTCTAGCAAAGTGTGTTATCGGCCCAGGCCTACATGTGACTGATACAGCTGCTGTGAAGCACCAAACTGTGTTTATCAGGAAGCATTTATTTCGCTCACGAGTGACACTTGTACTAAATGAAATCGAAGGTGTGGCGTGCTGCGTTTGACCTCTGTTTTTTTCCCAATCTTCAAACTGAATCCATCCATCTATCCATTTTCTACCACTTGTCACCTTTGGGGTCGCGGGGGGTGCTGGAGTCTATCTCAGCTGGAACTAAGAAGAAAAAAAAAAAATTAAGTAAAAGGAAAAATATGGAAGTCTGAGATAATTTCAAATAAGGTTAATGTTTTCTTTTCTTGATTACGATTTGGCTCATTGACCACAGGGTCTGACCTTTATCATAATCAGCTTTATAGGCCAAGTATGTTTAACACACAAGGAATTTGACTTAATAGACTATTTTCTCTGTTCAATGCAAGAAACAAAGAAAAACATAACAATTATTAAACACCAACACAGTATGAGTGCAGTGCCAATACAGCTTGTGAGTGTGCCATACACTCACTGAGGCATCATTTACCCATCACTACTAGTGTGTATGTTTTCCCAGTTGGACTGTCTTTGGCTGTTTTTTTCCAGGTAATGAAAATCCGCAAAGTTCTAAATCGCTTGGATAAACCACATGGACTGTACCCCAACTACCTGAACCCAAACAGTGGCCAGTGGGGTCAGCGTAAGTGCACCTCACCTCTCTTACTTGCATGGTTGTGTTGCTTCTTGAGGAGCCAAGTTGTAAAGTAGATCCTGATATTCACAGGGGTTATTTTCCGACACCCTCAGCAAAAGGCAAACACAATGAATAATGGACACACACACAAAGCCCTAAAAATACCTGTTTAATATACCACTTATGAGCACATTGTGTTTCATGACTAAGCTCGTTGAGTAACTCATTTCTTAAAGCAATCCCGCCGTTGAAATCAATTTGTGCTTTGCCCTCCCAAAACACTACAAAAAAGAAATGTAAGAAAACAAGATATTGGACAGCACAATCATCCGTATTAGTTCAGTGTTCAATGATAGATTTAAAAAGAATTACATTTATCATTCAACAAATTTAACATTTATTAACAACAAAACGTGGTACTATTGAGTACCGGTTTTAATTCCCAGTAACAGGGATTTGGTATTGTATCAATATCAATGTGAAAGGTACCCCATCCCTAATCACTATAAAAATGCACATCTCAGTAAATCGTTTATACCAATTTTTACATTTTGAGCACTCTTGTTTAAATGATAGAAATTGAGTCGTATTATGATTTTTTTCCTACATTTAAAACATTTTGTGCAATGTTGTTATACAGACCGTTTTCAAGCCACTTTCTGCCTGTCTTTTCTGGGTGTGCCGTTTTGTGGGCGGTCTTATTTACATGCCGGAGCCCTCCACCATGCCACGCCTCCTTCGACTGCGTCTCCACCCCATCAGCGATGTTGTAGTTTTTATATACATGTACTTCCATATTGAGTCTACTGACGTTACACTGATGTTACAACTATATGCTCCTTTTTATTAGAAATGGCAACAGCGGAAGAATTTAGCATGCATGTTCATGTACGAACCAATCTGCCCTACACCAAGAGGATAGAGAAAAATAACTTACTGACTACAACTGAATAAAAATGGCGGACTCACGCAAAGCTTTTCGGGTAAACACTTTTCGGGTAAACCCCCACCATATATGGACATATCCGCTGACGTAACGAAGGCAACGTGTCACTAAAGTCTCAAATTCCAGACGCCTCGTTTGGAGAAAATATGAAAAAAGGAAGATTGTTTTATAAATATCTCCGCAATGCCTTCATGGTTTGATTTAAAATTTTCGCAACTTGTAGTGATCCCTAATAAATACACAAAAACAGGTACCAACAGGTAAGAAAAGTTGATATTGCATAATTGGGCTCCTTTAAGAAACTCAACTTGTGAAATTTGTTGCAGACGCTATCTGAGCTCATTTAATAATATATTTTGAAAATCAGGTGATTGTCTGCAGAATGCTGTGCCAGCAATTTACAGATAGATAAATATTATCAGGTTCTCAATTTTATTTCAAATTCTCTCCCCTCAGGTGGGCATGACATACAATAATTGAGAAACACTGCTTTACCTGCAGCACCTGAATAGCATCCTAACTAGAAATCAATGTATTGAGTTTCCTTACATAATATGCAGTTTGTGTCTTTACTAGACTAGAAACGCTTTATCACAGCGGATTAAATCCAGTGTATAATCTATTGATTTAACATTGGATTCGTTTCAAGAGTTCATTTTTGCTTCAGTGCCATAGAAAGCTTTACATCAACAGTATAACTTGCTTAAAAATGCTGACATTTGTTTTATTGTTCCACTTTCAACTTCTTAGAGTTTTCATGGTTCAGACAGAACACTCATTTTGTTCAAGGCGTAATTTTTTTTTATTTTTTATTTTTTTAAAGGTGCCATATGTAATAATTTCATGTCAAGTCATCATTATATGGCCCTGATATGTCAAAAGGCATTAATAAATCATGTTCTTTTCGAATACCTTTATAACTGGTAACGGTAGTTGCTGAACTACCGTTATCGGGATATGCTCATTTCAAAATAAGATTTACAGCCCCGAAATCTTGTTATTGTTTTCATTTCGATGCCCCGCCCTTGACTGTTTGACCAATTAGAAAGTCTCTGACCTTTGTAAATCTAAAAGGCGTCGTTACGATTCTCAATTTATTCATGACAAAGCCAGGAACAAAACTAGGATTTGTATCTGGGATGCCTTTGAAAGATGGAGACGATTGAAGGCGGAGAAGATTTTTTCATCTGACGCCAAACTTGCTAATATCCTCCTTGATATGTAAGTAAGGCATTTACGTTTTCTTATTACTTGTAATAAATGGAAATGGACATTTCGTATGTAAACTATATTGTCCAATACAGTCTATGACCTTGTCTAACAAAGCTAGTATGTTAGGGCGATGAATGCTTACCATTCTAGCCCGGTCAATGACACATCGACATATAGGCTAACGGGGGAAATATATGCCCGTTAGCCTGTATGTCGATGTGTCATCCAACTGACAGGACAAAATATATCTTCGACAAATAAAACCTATGTGGATATGGGTAGTGTCAGTGCCTATTTCGTTCTCAATATGCTGATACGCTGAGGAAATGGGTTACAACATTACTGTATGTGCATCAAACACATATGGGGTGGTATTTGCTTGGCACAATATAATGCATTACATGTAATGATTTTCTATTTTGTGTATTGACATGGTAGTAGGCTATATGATTTATGCATAATGTGGTTTTTGCGTAGCGTGGGTTGGTTCATAGAATCGCACTGTGCACTGAAAGATGGTGATGTGCGTAAATGGGAGATAATGCAGTGCGTCAGGTTGGATGCAACATGGAGTTATGCTGAACAAAATGTGGCGGTAATTTTACTGTTAGCCTTGGCTTGCCATCAAAGTAGGCCTATGCGATATATAATATATTTTTATATATAATTTTTTTTAATTAATATTATTATTATTTATTTATTTATTTATTTATTTTCCACTACCTCAGGGGGGGACTCGGCGGGGCGGTTGCTGGTTGTTCCATCTCCATCGTTGGGGTCCCTGCGGGTGGGGTGGGTGGTTCCCGTGGCCCCGTGCTGTACAAACATACATATACACAAACTGTACATATACATTCACTGTACAAACACACATATACACATACTGTACATATACATTCACTGTACAAACACACATACTGTATACACATTCTGTACATATACATTCACTGTACAAGCACACATATACACATACTGTACATATACAAGTACATATGCACACATACACTCATGCACATAATCACGTTTCATCAAACATATATTAACGTTGTTGCCCTAGGGTAAACTGGGTATAACACATGGCACACTGACAAAGCTTAACCTATTGTTACTATAACAATCTATAAGGTTAATGTAGGTTGCTTCTCTTTCTTCCCCTCCATTTTTCTGCATTCTTTCGTATCTCTAGTTATCATTACGTATATGTATTGTTGCATTTGAACAATTGTATTGTTGATAATAAAGGTAAAGTATTGGTATTGTTTATTATCAATAGCACTATTTCTATTGGTATTCATATTGCTCCATTTTTAGTGTAATAATGCTCATTGTCATTTCTGTATTATTTTTTATTTTCGCTAACTGCTTATTTGCTAGCTTTATAAATAAAGTTGGTATGGTATGGTATGGTATTACTTTTACCATCATATTTGTACATGTCGTATTTGCTGATGTTGCTATGTTGTTGTTGTTGTTGTTGTATTTGCTGTTGTTGTTTTTGTCTCTCTGTCTAACCCGCTCTTGTCCCCACAATTCCCCCCTCTGTCTTACTTTTTTTTCTCTTTCTATCCCCTCCTGCTCCGGCCCGGCTGCACCAAATGATAATACAAATACATTTAATAAAGTCAAAATACAAATAAGGCAACAAGAGAAGTATCCTACACTTCTCTTTTGTTAAGTAAATCTGAACAGCCGATATGGGCATCTACATCTGCTATATGATTTGCCCGAGAAGCTGGGCAGGACAATATAAAAAAATATATATATATATATATATATATATATATATATATATATATATATATATATATATATATATATATATATATATATATATATATATATAATTTTTCCGATGGTGGTCTGTACGGTCAAACTAGACATTTTAGCAGGGTAATGCCAACAATCCGACGAAAATATTGCTCTTAACTTTACAAATACATTTGGCTAATCGACATCAGTAAAATGTGGCATAATTACTTAATAAACCATCTTGCAAGAAGCATAAACAAGAGAAACCTACAGCGTAGGACTCGTCGATTGCCATTTGAAGTTCCTTGGAGTAGGATTCGAATTCGGCGCGTATCTGGCAACTTCAGTCATGGAGAGTGGGAAGGGACTACAGGATTTTGACCGTGATTGCAGTACCATTTCTGGCCAAATTACTACATATGGCTCCTTTAACTATATTCACATAAAGTAGTTTGAGTTGTTTTTGCCTGTTGTTGATAGCGAAAGCTGTGTCTGAAGCTTAAATGTGGACGTGCACCTCTTTATCACATCTTATTTTCACATTAAACTATTCTTCACAACTGCATCTGTTGTAATTATTACCATTTGGTCCAGTCATTTATGTAAATATATTTGGATGTTGGATTCGTAAAAAGTGACTTTCAACAGCAAAACAAGCAGCTTTAATGGCCATTTTCCTCCAGAAAGTCATTATGTAATTGTGATGAAAACGCATTTGCTGCATAATTTATGACCTGGGGGGTGTCTTAGTGGGGGAAAAAAAGACGTCCATCCTCCACAAGAATGTGCATCCTGACAGCTGCAACAGACATAGCAAGTGACTTTTAAAAAGCATCTTTCTATGTATGCTCTACAATTATTGTCATAAGGCTCTATTAAAAGCATCTGTCGCTCTTCTTCACTCTTTTGTCACGAGCGTGTTACTTTCACATCCCTCTTAAAAGATTACAATAGTGTAAAAATGTAATTTAGTGTTCTAAGTTGTTATAATTTATTTATATAGCAGTGCTTCTAAATTATTTTCTGTTACAAGATCCGACCAAATTTGCGTCTGACTTGCTAATGGCGATAGCGCAGACCTGGGCATTCTGCGGCCCGCGGGCCGCATCCGGCCCTTTGTACGTCCCTGTCCGGCCCGCGTGAGGCCTATTATAAATTACAAAATAATTTTTAAAAAGTATCTATTTCGAGTGTGCAATACAACGGTGCTGCTTTTGTTTTGAAAAGCGTTATTTGTATTACTTCCGTGTGGACGTATGCTCCTGGCGCAGCGGCAATCACAAATACAAAATAAATTAAAAAAAAACATCTTTGTCGTGCGTGCAATACAACTGTGCTGCTTTTATTTTGAAAAGTGTTATATGTGCGTATGTCCTGTGAGGGAAGGCGCACAGCGACAAGTGATGCCCGGTTATCCCTGAGACGCTAAAAAGAGAAAAGTTGATGACGACTGGCGTGTTTTAAAAAAGACATGGACTGCCAAGTAAAGGTAAAGCCGTGTGCTTATTTGTGGTACACACGTTGCTGTGTTTAAAGAATATAGTGTAACGACCTGCTGAAGTAGATGTTGTCTTCTTGAGTTGCGTAAATGAGAAGTGAGGAGACGTGCGTGTGGAAGGAACGAGATATGTTGAGCTGTGTTAGTATAGCTTGCTCAATAAAAGTTTAAAAAGAGCGTCAGACTTGATGTGCACTTCTTCTGGACGCTACAATTGCTGGCAGAAGTAAAACTTTGCGCATACTGCACTGTTTGTGTGCTACGTCATCGGGAGGTACGTGCCACGTGAGGAGCTTGCCGCAAAGAGAGAGAGAGAGAGAGCGTTTACAGGTGCAGCCACGCTGCTTGCCACGGGGGGAATTCCGCCCTCAATGAAGACTCCCAGGTTTGATGGCAAGGCGAACTGGGAGGCATTTCATCCCACTTGTGACATCAATTGTAGCGTCCAGAAGAAGTGCACACCAAGTCTGACGCTCTTTTTAAACTTTTATTGAGCATGCTATACTAACACAGCTCAACTTATCTCGTTCTTTCCAAATGGAAAACCAATCCTCACTCCTCATTTCCGCAACAGCAACGCTTCTTCCTTCTTCGCCAATCACCTTACAGACGTGCTACGTTCACAACAAAGAGGATGCAGGATGAAGTGACAGAAATTGAAATTGTTGTATTGTAATATACATCAGGAAGTGTTGTGTAAGAAAGTGTTAAAAATAAAACCATCAAAAGCCATCTGCTTTTGTATAAAGATAAGTTAGGTTAAATAAAATATTATTATTATCTATCTTACCGTATATCAAAAATAATTTGAGCAAAATTTAATTGAAATATTGTCGGTGTGGCCCTCCAGCAGTGCTCGGGTTGCTCATGCGGCCCCCGGTAAAAATTAATTGCCCACCCCTGCTTTAGACAGTCAACACATTCTGTAGACAGGTTGGCATGACTTAAAATTCACTTTTGTCCCACAAAATAGAAGAGAAATCAAAATGAGCATACATTCTTGACAGACATGAACTATAGGTCAAAGGTCAGAAATTCTACTACAATATTTTTTTTCACACCATGACTGAGGGAAGGTTGTTTGCATTGGGGCATATAAACAAATGCTGCGCATATCACCAATTATAGCAAATGACCAGGAAAACCTTATACTGTCCACTCGATGGGGTCAAAAGAGGTGCATAATAAATATGAGAATAATAAAATAACGGCAATCTCCCTGGTGTTTCCCATAAACTGCCAAGATACCTGGGGCGTGGCTATGGGCGTGGTCACCATGACATCATCGAGTAATTTGCATAATTTACTACAATGATGTGATTTTCTCTAAAAAGGGTCAAAAAATGTATACTTACTAATTAATAATAACAGTTTTGTTTTAAACGTCCATCCATCCATCCATTTAACAATATAATTACAACACTTTATGTACATATTTATATACAGATCTGAACAATAAGTTATTCACTGAAATATATTTATTAATTGTGGTTCTTACAAAAAATATATCTTATAAAATATAAAAGCTAAAATGTCTCTTAAAGCTCTGCCCCTTTAATTAGTGCATCTAAATAATTTTACTTTAGCCTACTACTACAACCATATTATTTACCAGCAACATAAAGTGAAACAGAGGCAGAGGTGTCCTGCCACAATCAGTAACAAATAAACAGAAAACAGTAGTGGTGGTAGATACACACAGAGCTTCATCAAACATCTAATCCACTGAACAAAGAGCTCCAAAAATCTTGAACTTTAGACTGCCATCAGTTTTACTCCCTACACTTAACCATGTGTTTCCTACTGCCTGCAGACTTTGCACCCTTTGTTAGGGCAATGAATTTTCCGGGGCTTCCGAAAAAAATAGTGTAAGGCCTGACAGTCGCTTTGCTCCGCGTCAATCCCCCCTCTCTATCGCTCTCACCCCTCCCCCGTCTCTCTTCAGCTGTGCTTTCAAAATAAATGCATTCAAATCCCGAAAATAAAAATTAAGAAAATCCGAGTCGGTGCTGCACACTGCACAGGTTCGGACCACTTTTGAACTTGTTTGCCAAGACGTCTTACCCTCGTATTTTGATCCGGTCGGTCCGTTCTTCTTTTACTTCGTCGTCGTCTTCTTCTTCTTCTTCTGGCCCACCAGGTGAATTAAGTGCTATTGGCGGAGTTACAATGCATAGTAGGCTCCCGCCACCTACTGCACCGGAATTGTAACTACAAGCTACATTCACAGACAGAGTCCCAATGCTTTTATGAGCGGTCGAGCGAGTCAAAAGCCGAAAAGTCTGTCGCTGTCCGGCTTGGCTGCGTGGGGCGGTGGTCCCTGGTTCCCTGGGCACCACACCTACTGTTTGTGGGTTGGGCTCTCGGGGAGGCTGGGGCCGTACTCTGGCTCCCGCACACACTGGGAGTCAAATGTATTGTACATACAAATTCACATATACTCACATACATACATACACACATACATAGGTACCTACGCTCCTACATACATATACAAATACAGTACATATTCACATACTCAAAGTTCGTACATCCACACGCACATTCATCATACAAACATACACATACTGTACATATACACTCACTGTACAAACACATATACACATTCTGTACATATACACTCACTGTACAAACATACATATACACATACTGTACATATACAAGTACATATGCACACATACACTCATGCACATAATCACATTTCACCAAACATATATTAACGTTGTTGCCCTAGGGTAAACTGGGTAACACATGGCACACTGACAAAGCTTAACCTATTGTTACTATAACAATCTACAAGGTTAATGTAGGTTGCTTCTCTTTCTTCCCCTCCATTTTTCTGCATTATTTCGTATCTCAAGTTATCATTACGTACAGGTATATGTATTGTTGCATTTGAACAACTGTATTGTTGATAATAAAGGTAAAGTATTGGTATTGTTCATTATCAATAGCGCTATTTCTATTGGTATTTGTAGTGTAATAATGCTCATTTTCATTTCTGTATTGTTTTTTATTTTCGCTAACTGCATATTTGCTATTACTTTTACCATCATATTTGTACATGTCGTATTTGCTGATGTTGCTCTATTGTTGTTGTTGTGTGTGCTGTTTTTTTTGTCTCTCTGTGTAATCCCCCTCTTGTCCCCACAATCTCCCCCTCTGTCTTCTTTTTTCTCTCTTTCTATCCCCTTCTGCTCCGGCCCGGCTGCACCAAATGATAATATAAATACATTTAATAAAGTCAAATACAAATAAGGCAACAAGAGAAGTATCCTACACTTCTCTTTTGTAAAGTAAATCTGAACAGCCGATATGGGCATCTACATCAATTAAATGATTTGCCTGAGAAGCTGGACAGGACACAAAAAAAAAAAAAAAATTAATTTTTATTTTTATTTTTATTTTTTTAAATTTGTGGTGGACGTAATTCTTTCGTGGCGGGCCGCCACAAATAAATGAATGTGTGGGAAACACTGGGGCAAGACGTCTCGTGGGCTGTAGTTTGGACACCCATGTTCTATTATGACAACAACATAACTGTAAATTGTTGGTTGCTTCGCTTTTCTTGTATGTAGACATGTACTGTATGTATGAGACCGCCTTGGAATAATAGCCATTAACCCCAACATTTTTACTCGGGCCGACAAACATGTTTTATTCAATACGATTACTAATTAGAATAAATGTATCAATTTTTTTTGTTCTAATATGTTGTTTTAAACCATTGATTTTAACATAAGCTAGTTAGCGGTGGTTTTCTTGTTATATAATTTGGTTTAAAAAATGTATGTACCGGTATGTATATTTCACGATAATGTTCTGACCCAAAATAACTCAGTTACGGTATACACATTAGAAGAGGTTTAAATGATTATTTAAAATTAATATTGAAAAATTTATAATGTTCAGTTTGGTTTGCTCCCACCCTTTGACCCTCATTTTGTCACGCTCGTTAAGCTGCAATGCACAACACGTTTTTTTTCTATAAATAAATAAAAAAGACGTCCTTCCAGAACACAGAGCTATCTTATCTTTTTAAACAGTACTAATACGCACAATTCCATGTGCAACATGTATCTCAGAGAAAATTCTAAGAAACCTATGAGCAGTTACAGGATAACTTGTGTAAACATGAGTGCTGTCAAAACTATTTTCTTAAGATTAATCACACTTTTGATTTTGGATTAATCTCAGTTAATCACAGTGAATTACTTGTTGACATAATTTGAATTAGGATAAAAAAAGACCCCAATATTTTGACAAAAACGCTATTTTATTGTCAGAATATCATATAAGAACATGTTTAAATGTTTTACTTGAATGCCTATCATTTATTTGCTCCCCACTTGGTAACAGCTTTATTGGGGTATATTTTGAAGTGAAATCAGCCATAATGCAAACCAGGCTTAATGAGCATATGCGGTCAAAATAAATTGCAAATTTAATCTGCAAATGCACCATGATTAATGCAATTTTTTTTTGTGTGTGATTAATTGCATGTGTTAACGCATTCATTTTTGACAGCACAAGTAAAAATATAAATGCAACAGCAGAATGGCATTAAATATAATTAAAAATATATTTTACTAATAAATGTGTATTTAGTAAATACCAAGGAGGAAGATGCCTGAAATAATATACATATGTAATTGTTGATAAGCTGTCCATCTAGAATGAATTTCGACCAGTTGAGAATCTCAGATTTATAGTATATGTCATTCCTATTTGTGCCTGCGTGAGTGTGAGAGACAAGTAGCATTTAAAAAGCTTGTAATGGCTGGAAATGTTCTTTTGTTACCTATTTTTTTATTCATCTCTCTTTAATGGCAGCTGACATGTCACACTAAACATGCTTGATATATATGCATGAGGACGGCAATCAGCAAGGTCAAAACATACACGCACACACACACACACACACAGTAAGTGGATATTACCACAACACAGGTGGATGTAAGTGTGACCCAGCAGTGTATCATCTTCATTGTTGTGTTGCAGATTACGTGTCTGTGGGCGGTATGGGTGACAGTTTTTACGAGTACCTGCTCAAAGCCTGGCTCATGTCTGACAGGACTGATGAGGAGGCTAAGAAGATGTACTATGATGCCCTGCAGGTAACCAACACACACACACATTTATAAACACACTTGTCGCACTTTAATGTCACTTAAAGGTCCCCCATTATACAAAAATGAATTTTTAATGATGTTCTAGCAGTAATAAGTGTTTTAAGAGCCTGTTAATGAGGACCAAACATAATTTTCCTCACTCGTTTGCTCCACTTTTGAGAGAAGAGGCGCTCAAATGCTTGTTTTTCGTGAAAAACGTCCTTCCTCATATACCTGCCAAATTTCTAGCTGGACCCTTCACCAAACAAAAGCAGGCTTCACTACTCATCCTACAATAAAGCAGGGAGCGCTGCCATCTATCAGTCAGCAAGCTGCAGATGTGGGTGCTGTACGCTATACCTGCAGCGAATATGCATGATGTTTTTGTTTAAATGTGACTGTAATGTTAGCAATGTTGCTAAGGTTTGTGTCTTCATGTCCCACTCATTATTATTACCTTATTGTATGTAGGGCTGCAACAACTAATCGATTAAATCGATTAAAATCGATTATAAAAATAGTTGGCGATTAATTTAGTCATCGATTTGTTGGATCTATGCTATGCGCATGCGCAGAGGCAATTTATTTTTTAATTTGTTTTAATTCTTTTTATTTATTTTTTTTAATAAACCTTTATTTATAAACTGCAACATGTACAAACGGCTGAGAAACAATGATCAAAATAGGCATGGTGCCAGTATGCTGTTTTTGTTTTCAATAAAATACTGGAAAGGATAGAAATGTACTTTCGATTATTAATCGATTAATTGAAGTAATAATCGACAGATTAATCGATTATCAAATTAATCGTTAGTTGCCGCCCTAATTGTATGTGATATACTGTACAGGTGAATCTAAAAAAATTAGAATATCGTGCGACGGTTCGTTTGTACCAGCAATTAGATTTACAAAGAGAAATTAATATATGATGTAGGCTAATAACATGCAACTCAAAATATGTCAAGTCTTTTTTTATATATAATTGGACTAATCACAGCTTATGAAGAAGTTGAATTGAAAATCTCAGGAAATTTTGGGTTTTCAAAAACTGTAAAAACTGATCATCAAAATTGTAACACAAAAAGGCTTAACATATCTCACTTTGCATGTTATAAGTTTATATCACTTATTAGTTCCACAAATCTTAAATTTTTTGGGTTTCACCTGTATGGCGTCTACTACAGTGGACAAGTGCAGATTTACATTGTATGCAGTTTGTAAAAAGTTGCATTTCTTGGAAACACACTGTCGGAGATAGGCGTGGACAAACATAGCTCATTAGCATGAGCTACTGTTATTACCAGCATCAAGGCTAGTTTTTGTATTACACAATTCCAAAACACTACTGTGGCACCTCTGATACTTACTTAAAATTGTTATAATATAAACTTTAATAACCTTTAAGATGTTTCATTGTAAGTTAATTTGCAGTTTCTGTTCAGTGTAAAAAAAAAAAAGACGTTGAGTGATTGTTTGTTAGTCAATGTCGTCTTACAGTGCTTCCGGAAAGTATTCACAGCGCTTGCTTTTTTCCACATTAATATGTTAAAGCCTTATTACAAAATGGAATAAATTCATTTTTGGCCTCAAAATTCTACACACCATACCCCCTAATGACAATGTGAAAACGTTTTTGATTTTTTTTTTTGTTTTTGTTTTTTTAGAATGTTTAGCAAATGTATTCAAAGTAAAAAACTAAGAAATCACATGAACAATAGACCTCAAACGTAAGGTCCGGTGCATCCTGTTTCAACTGATCATCCTTGAAATGTTCCTACAGTTTAATTGGTTTCCACCTGTGGTAAATTCACTTGGTTGGACATGTTAATTGGAAAAGCACACACCGGTCTATATATAAGGTCCCACACTTGGCAGTGCATGGCAGAGCACAAACCAAGAATAGAGTCGAAGGAATTGGCTGTAGACTGCCAAGACAGGAATGTCTCGAGGCACAAAACTGGGGAAGGGGACAGAAAAATATCTGCCGCCTTGAATGTTCCAATGAGCACTGTGGCCTCATCCATCCATCCATCCATGTTCTACCGCTTGTCCCGTTCGGGGTCACGGGGGTGCTGGAGCCTATCTCAGCTGCATTCGGGCGGTAGGCGGGGTACACCCTGTACAAGTCTCCACCTCATCACAGGGCCAACACAGATAGACAGAGAATATTCACACTGACATTCACACACTAGGGACAATTTAGTGTTGCCAATCAAAGGAATAGGGGCGGTATAGCTGTAAGAGGGGAGGTGATTAGCTGATGGCAGGCAGGTGAGCGGGTTTGGTATCATCTGTCCGCAGCGTGCTGTACTCGGTGCCCCTTTATTCATGATCGTATGAAAATCAACTTTTTATAGTTTATTTGTACTTTTATCACCGATGGTAAACTCGTTGATTCTTTTTAATACGAGTTTTGACTGCTTACAAAGCGTACAACAGTGCTAATGGTCTGATAAGCTAGCTCATGTCAGATTCCAAACATATTTGGACTACCTCTTGATGTGGCCCAAATCTGATGCAAAAAGATCAGATTTTAAGCACTTGGGAGCATGCAGCCTCACGTGCACAGCAGGAGCGTATTCCTGCTGCATCTCGCCATTTGCCTTTGGACCCTCGGCAGCGTCCTCGGCATGTTTGTGTCGTCCGGGGTCATGCACAGCAGCCTGCCTGGAGTGGGCGTCACACACAAACTGCACTGGACGCCGGGAGCGACAGCAGACATGGCCGCCAGCGGTTGCGCCGACCTGAGGGAGAGGCCAAGGTCGGTGCCGCCGCACAGGGACGAGCACGAGACGGGTAACGGGAGCGGGCGGAAACGCCGGCACCGCGAGTACGACGACGGCGAGTGCGAGAGCGGCGAAGACGGCGCCGACCTCCGGGAGCTGGAAGCCCCGCAGGTCGCAGGTGAAGAGCGGCGTCCTGCGGAGGAGCATCTTCACGCCGGAGGAGTGCAACCTCATCGAGGAGAGGATCGACCAGGTGGTGCCCAGGGCGGAGGCCGGACAATGCCGGGAGCGCGCCGTGGACCGGGCGCCCCTGGGCAGCGGGTGCTTCTTCGGGGGGGATTGCACGTACGGCGCCCAGCTGGAGAAGCGCGGGCCGCAAGGTAAAAAAAGGAACACTCCAAACACAAGCACAGACGAAGCAGAAACAGACTTTGCTTTTTGAAACTGTTAATCATGCTAAAGTGATTTGGGATCCTGCAGTGAAACCCAAAGGTATTTTGGGAGGTCACTTAAACATCCGAAGCCTAGTTCCCAAGTGTGATGAAATCAGATTATTACTGTCGGAGTCTAATCTTGATTTTCTATGCATTAGTGAAACGTGGCTGCATGATAGCATTTTAACCAGCATAATCAGTGTTCCGGGATATAAATGTTTTAGAAGGGACCGAACTGTGGGAAGGGGAGGGGGTGTACTGATATATGTCAAGGACTCACTTAATGCAAAGGAAATTCCCCTGACTGTTGATATATCTACTGAATGTTTCTGTATTAATGTCACACTATCACAAAATATGCAATTCAATGTATTGGTGGTATACAGCCCTCCATCTGCATGCGTTGGAACGCTATGCGAAGACTTAGATGTACTATTTAAGAATTTTAAGAATAACAGTGAAGTACTCGTCTTCGGAGACTTTAACTTAAACTGGCTAGACAAACACTGCAGAAAAAAACTAAAAGACCTCACATCTAAACATGACTTTAGTCAGAAGATAGAAACCCCCACACGTATCAGTAAAAACACTCAGACACTAATTGATTTAATCTTCTCAAACAAGCCTGACAGAATCGTAAAAACGTACTATCTAGTCACCGGCTTGTCAGACCATAATCTGACATTAGCTGCAAGAAAACTCACAAAGACACGTCTGACAAGGTTTAAAAATCAAGATCAGAAAACTTTTAAACTTGAGATCCCTCGCCAATCAACAAGTGCTTTTGAAAACGAATTAAAGGGTATTAATTGGGACGAGCTCCAACAACATGATCAATTACACGCCTGTTGTAATCAGCTAATGTCTACTATCGGACGCATTATTGATAAATTTATTAGAAAGCGAAAAAAATCCCACAGAAAATTTCAATTACCATGGATTAATGATGATATCCGTAAATTAATGAAAAAGAGAGATTATGCCTTAAAAACTTTTGTCAAAACTCATAGTGACACTGATTTGAAAATATTTAAAGGCTTGCGTAATCAAGTAGTTAAACAGCTCAGAATGTCCCAATCAAACTACTACGTCCACATGCTATTAGAGGCCAAAGGAAATGGCAAAATGATCTGGAAACTACTACACAGCCTATTAAACCCAGAGGGTAACACCACCCAAACCCAATATAAACTTAAAGTAGGAGACAAAATCATTACTGATTGTACACAAGTCTCAAATGAGTTCAATAAATTCTTTATAGAATCTGTCAAAAACCTTTCCTCGGGTTTCTCTTGTAGGACTAATGATGATCAAACAACAGACATACCTAATGAACAAGACAGCTCATTTCAGCTCAAGGAGGTTAGTCAGACAACTGTCCTAAATGTCATACATGACCTAAACACCACATACTCAAAGGATATTTATAACTTAGACACAGCTTTTCTTAAAAAATATAGCGGCATCCTTATACAGCCTCTTACCCATCTTATTAATATTTCCATTAAAACTGGGCAATTCCCAGATGGATGGAAAACTGCACAGGTAATACCACTTTTAAAATCTGGTGATGCTGGAATGACATCTAACTATAGACCTATCAGCCTTCTTCCAGTTTTATCTAAAGTCCTGGAGAAGATTGTTTCGGAACAACTAATGCACCACCTTGAGACAAATCACTATTTGACTCCCCTGCAATTCGGATTCAGACGTAACCATTCTACAGAATCTGCCACTTGTTTTTTAACTGAAAGGATCAAACATTCTCTTGACAAAGGACAGGTGGTCGGTGCAGTATTTCTAGACTTAAAAAAAGCATTTGATACAGTCAATCATGACATTTTAATTTCAAAACTAACTAAATTCAATTTATCCAAACAGTCATTGTCCTGGTTTGAGTCATATCTAAAGGGCCGTGAACAATGTGTCACCATTAATAATGTGAGATCTTCCTTCCGCAAAATAGAAACAGGGATACCTCAGGGTAGTGTTTTGGGACCTATACTATTCAGTCTATACATCAATGACCTACCAGATGTACGCACAGATATAGATTTACAGATGTATGCGGATGACACAGTGGTATATACATCAGGTAAGACCTGTACTCTAGTTGCTGAGAAGTTAAATGCTCAATTAGACAAAATAGCATCTAGGCTGGAGTCATCCTGTTTAACCCTAAACACTAAAAAGACGAACTCTGTCTGCTTCTCCATAAAAAAGCTACCTCAAACAAACCTGAATATAAAAATTAATGAGGAGGTCATTGAACAAGTACCTGAAGTCAAATATTTGGGCATAATCATAGACTATCAGCTGAATTTTAAAAGTCACATTAAGATGTGTAAAACCCTGAAGGCAAACCTAGGCTGTTTTAAGATTATAAGACACTGCTTAACTCTTAGCTGTGCTTTTACTTTTATGAATGCAATGATTCTGTCACACATATCTTATGGCTTAACCACATGGTCCCAGGCACACCAGTCATCAATCAAGACCATTGAGTGTCTTTATAACCGCACCTTGAAAGTTCTAGACAAGAAGAGTATACGATATCATCATTGCCAAATTTTAACCAAATACAATATTTTAAGTTTTACCAATTTTATTTTGTTACACACAGTCAAACTGGTTTTTAAATGCTTGCATAACTCTGCTCCCCAATTGCTCTGCAAGGCAATTACAAGACTGCAAAGTGGTACCAGATCTACCACCCGAGCAGTGTCAAAAGGCAACTGTTGTGTTCCATTCCGTAGAACATCTTTTGCCCAGACTGCCTTTTCAATAAAAGGACCACAACTATGGAACTCTTTACCAGACACTTTGAAAAGTATACCTGCACTTGTCACTTTCAAAAAACAAACAAAATTATGGCTAGTTGAGCAACAATCGTGTTCCCATGTTTAGTTTTTACTCATTTTTACTAATGGGTTTTTATCTAGTCTGCACTTTGTCTGTGTTATTATTATTATTATTGGCTTTTATCTAGTTTGCACTTTGTCTGTGTTATTACTATTATCATTATTATCAACTCATTCTATTTTTTATTTTCCTATTTTAATGATGTTGGATCTGTGTTGTTGTTGTTGTTGGGGACAAGTGTTGTAAATTAGCTTTGGCTACAAACACTGTGATGCATGCATCGGATAACTGTTTCAGATGTCTATGTTTTTGTATCTGTCCCTATTTCAAATAAACCTCTATAATAATAATAATAATCCCCAGGTGCATGTCTTTGGAGGTGGGAGGAAGCCGGAGTACCCGGAGGGAACCCACGCAGTCACGGGGAGAACATGCAAACTCCACACAGAAAGATCCCGAGCCCAGGATTGAACCCAGGACCTTCAATCATCCATAATTGGAAGAAGTTTGGAACCACCAGGACTCTTCTAGAGCTGGCTGGCTGGCTGTCTAAACTGAGCGATCAAGGGAAAAGGGCCCAAGTCAGGAAGGTGACCAAGAACCAGATGGTCACTCTGTCAGAGCGACGGCATTCCTCTGTTAAGAAGAACTTTACAGAAGGAAAACCATGTCTGCAGTAAACCACCAATCAGGCCTGTATGGTACAGTGGCCGGATGGAAACCATTTATTTGTAAATAGAAACAAAATTATCTGGTCTGATGAGACAAAGATTGAACTCTTTGGCGTGAATGCCTGGCATCATGTTTGAAGGAAACCAGGCACCACTCACCACCAGGCCAATACCATCCCTACAGTGAAGCGTCATGGCGGCAGCATCATGCTGTGGGGATGGTTTTCAGTGCCATGAACTCTGAGACTAATCAAGATAGAGGGAAAGATGAATGCAGCAATGTACAGAGACATTCTGGATGAAAACCTGCTCCAGACTGCTCTTGAACTCAGAATAGTAACAGTTCATCTTTCAGCCAGACAACGACCCTAAGCAAACAGCCTAGATATCAAAGGAATATATTCAGGACAACTCTAAATGTCCTTGAGTGGTCCAGACTGGAGCCCAGACTTGGATCCGATTGAACATCTCTGGAGAGATTTAAAAATGGCTGTGCACAGACGTTTCCAATCCAACCTGATGGAGTTTAAGAGGTGCGGTAAAGAGGAATTGGTGTAACTGCCCAAAGATAGGTATCCAAAGATTATGGCATCGTATTCAAAAAGACTTGAGGCTGTAATTTCTGCCAAAGGTGTATCAACAAAGTATTGAGCAAAAGGTCTGAATACTTACGTATGTGTGATTTCTTACTTTATTTTGATATTTGAAAAAATATTTGAAAAAAACTTCCAAAAAAAAATAAAAAAACGTTCTGACATTGTCATTATGGGGTATTGTGTGTAGAATTTTGAGGACAAAAATGAATTTATTACATTTTTGAGTAAGGCTGTAACATAACAAAATGTGGGAAAAAGTGAAGCTGAAAAAGTGAAGCGATGGGAATAGTTTTCGAATGCACTGTATACTCTAGCGCGGTCAGTGTTCCTGTGCTGACGGATTCTGGGAGACATTGAGTCGGAGCAGATGGCGTCGGGCTAGCGACGCACACACACACACACACACACACACACACACACACACACGCTTGCATGAGAAGACAAATCTGAGTAATCTGCTCAAGCATCTGATGGCACACAGACAAATAACACACACACTCTTGGGGCGTCAAACACAACTCGGGTGTGTGACGTTGTGTAAGATGCTACTCGACGACTTGAATGCAACATTAATCTTGCGGTGGATACTTTACCCATAATCCTCCTTGACCTTGTGGATTAAAAGTAATTTATTTGCGGAAAAAATGAGTCACTTGGTGCGAATGACAACGACATGTCCTTAGTTTAGGAGTCTTCTTAATATATAATAATTGAATAAATAAATTGTGAAATATTTAAATTGACTTTGTTTGACATCTTCAAACTTAAGACCAATTTATCTGTTCAGGCTTTTAATGAGCTACTTTTGGGCTGCTAAGATTTGTGTGTTATCTTGGCTTTTTATTTTGTGTGTAATGTCTGATATTTGAACTGTGTTGTGAAGCACTTTGTGGCTTTTTGTCTGTGAAATGTGCTATATAAATAAATGTGCTTTACTTACTTACTAAATCATGAAATAATTAATTGTGAAATATTCAATTCAATCATAAAATAAATAAATACATTCTTAAATCATGAAATAGTTCAATTCTGAAATAATTACATCATGATGATTAAACTCATAAAATAATGAAATACTTCATTAAATTGTGAAATAATAAAATAAATGTGAAATCATTTATTTTAAAAATTATTAAATCATTAAATTTAATTGTACATCAATACACTGACATATTTAATAACACTTATGTAATTCGAATTATAATTAATTAATGACACATTTAAGTATTTATTTGAATATGTATTTATTCTTTTAATTTAATCTCATTTGACCCTCCATATTTTTAAATTGTACAGTAGAATAGAATAGAATAGAATAGAATGCCTTTATTGCCACATTGAGATTAGCGATTCGAGCTATATATACTATTATACCTTTTACTGTATTTGTTTTGGTATGAACACTATGAATGAATTAATTAATGATTTATTTCAGACAAACATGTGAATACTACATTACACTTGATGATAAAAAATGTATGTTTGAAAGGGAGTAGGAAGAAGCATTAGCTTATTGATTCTTACCCCTTCTCCATTTAGTACCTAGTACTATGTTATTTTACTTCCAGTGTTCCTTTTTTTCTTTTTCTTTTTTTTTTTAATACTCTCAACCAAAGACAACAATCACCAACAAACAACCACACCATAACTGATTGTGTCAAAATAGATAATATAAATAGCAAGTTTTGCAAAAAGTGAGAACCTTTGTGTTTGTCATACCCCTCTTCTTCCCTGTACTTTGTAAATACCATCTGTTTGTACCACTGTTTGAATTTGCTTCTGGAGTGTAAACATTTAAATAGCAAAATTCTAGGTGAGCTTTATCGCTGAAGAAAATGTTTTAGTGCTTACATCTGCAGCTGAATGACGGAGGTCATTTTAGGATGTGCAGTGAAGCCTGTGGAAGGCAGTTTTTAGTTCAAGGCGTCATGAAAACCCACAACTTGAAAAGTTGATGGTTTGAGCGCCTCTTCTCTTGCTGCGTTAATATCGTCTCCCAATTGAGGCAGCTGATATATTTTTCTCGGGTTTAGTTCTCACAAACAGGTCGTAGTGATACATCAATAAAAAGTCACTCCTTGCAGAGAATTTGATCTCAGGTCTTTCCTTGTGTCCCTCGCAGTCCATCGAGACCAACCTGATTAGGAAGTCCAGCGGCGGTCTGACGTACATCGCCGAGTGGAAGGGGGGCCTGCTGGAGCACAAGATGGGTCACCTGGCCTGCTTTGCAGGCGGCATGATTGCACTCGGAGCTGACGGGGCGCCAGGTGACAAGACAGGCCACCAGATGGAGCAGGCCGCCGAGATCGCGCGAACCTGTCACGAGTCTTACTCTAGAACTGGTAACTCGAGACCTTAAAGACTTTTCATTCCAATTTACGCTTACATTATGGTTTGTGCTTTGCTTCTCCTTTAGCATTAAAGCTGGGCCCGGAGGCGTTCCGCTTCGACGGAGGTGTGGAGGCCATCGCCACTCGACAGAATGAGAAATATTTCATCCTGCGTCCCGAGGTCATCGAGACCTACATGTACATGTGGAGGTTCACCCACGACCCAAAGTACAGGGACTGGGGCTGGGAGGCCGTCCAGGTGAGGATAAGAGCTATGTCAGAGCGACGTCAGCTAACACAGAAGCATTTAGTTTCCCATGATTGTGCAGCCTGAAGGCAATCACAGATTTATAACAGCAGAGTTCCCCTGCAGGCCTTGGAGGAGCACTGCAAGTTGGAAGGCGGCTACAGCGGCATCAGGGACGTCTACGTTTCCACGCCCAACTATGACGACGTGCAGCAGAGCTTCTTCCTGGCGGAGACGCTCAAGTGAGACGCACACACATTTAGTGCAATGACGTGCAATCGGAGCTTTAAGATAAATGTGAAACACTTAAAATATACAGTGCATCCAGAAAGTATTAACAGCGCTTCACTTGTTGTTGTTTCAGCATTATTCCAAAATTGAATACATTCATGTTGGTCCTCAAAATTCTGCACACACATAACCTATAATGACAATGTAAAAAGGTTTCAAAATTTCCAAAACTGAACAAAATAATTTTTGTCCTAAAAATTCTGCACACAAATAACCAGTAATGACAATGTAAAAAAGTGTTTTGGTTTTTTTTAGAATTTTTTGAAAAGTTATTAAAAAATAAAAACTAAGAAAACACATGTACATAAGTAATTACACCCCTTGGCAGCAATTACAGCCTCAAGTCTGTAATTGCGATGCCACATGCTTGGCACACCTATCTTTGGGCCGTTTTTTCCCATTCTGCTTTGCAAAACCTAGGTTCATGATACATTGGCAGCTTCCATTACTATAGTTGGTGTTAAAATAAAAACTAGAAATAACTTGGAAACATGGCAACTCAAATATATTGCTATATTGTTATTGTGCTTTTTCTTATTTAGTTTCCTTTTTTATTAACTTAGAATGTTAATAAAAATGTTTATTTGGTTTTAAGTACAGATTCTTTAAAACTGTCAGATTAAAAACAATGTAAAAAAATGTTGATATTAATGGATATCAGATTAATTTTATTTTGCCATATCGCCCAGCCCTATAGAATGGGGTAATCAGCTTGAAATCATCACAAATAAGGAAGCAACAGCACACACAAATTTGTAACGCGACAATATTTTCTCCTCAAAGTCCAGTGTCTAGCGATCCAATAATCCACAGGCCAGTGTTAATCCACTCAAAACAATGAAAAATTTAAGTAATATAATAATCCATAAAGTTGCTCAGGAGCATGACAGCCCGCTGACAGGTCTCTAGTTGCCGTCTGACGAACTCCATCGCGTCATGTTTGCGTGGCATCAAAACACATCTTGTTTAACTGCACACCGCTTAATATGCTAATTCATTGTATTTATTTATATGATGTGTCTTATATGATATAAATTATGATGTACAGTACCATGTAAAAGGTCTGTGCTCTGCCTACATAACTATTCTTTCCATCTGAGTGTAATTGTGATGAATAGAACCACAATGCTGGATCTGAGTGGTCTTCACAAGATGATGACATATCTGCATTGCAACTTGCACTGCAAACACAGCTGACTTGTTTAAGTGTTAAAAAGCAGCTGTTGATCAAATACTTGCCTGCTGTGAGATGTTACATGATGTTAACCTCTTGTGCCAATACATATTGTAAAAAAAATGCATTTTTTGACATCTTTGTTTACTCCAATTCCATATAGTACCGATAAATACCGGTATTAATAAGGAATATCGATAAGGGTATCAAATCAATAAAATCCTAATGATCGACATCCCTATCTGTGACATAACAAAATGTCGAAAAAGTGAAGCGCGGTGAATACGTTCCGGATGCACTGTAAGTCAAAAGTCAGTAGCAAGAGGAGCTTTTAGAACCTGTTTTGATATATTTGATACACCACATAATATATAGCGAGAATTGTTTTGAATCGAGAATCGTGTTGAATCGAATCGTCACCCCAAAAATTGGAATCGAATTGAATCGCAAGCTGTAAGTCCCTAATTTGCATGTTATCTGGGGATTGCTATGATATGCTGCGATGCATTTACCTGCGTTACAGTCGTCAGTTTTTTTTCCGTGATCTGCAACTTGGAATGTAACGGTATACGCTAATGATGATATATGTGGTAAAACTCCAGACGGATAATATTACCCTTTTAAATTAAATTATGGAAAAAAACATCCATCCATCCATTTTCTACCGCTTGTCCCTTTCGGGGTCGCGGGGGGTGCTGGAGCTGTCATGCCAAATTTCTTCCCCCTACAAAAACCTCCCCCCCCCCCCCCCTTTTACTTCCGTGGTCATTTTTCCTCTTACGTCATTGACAGCGATCGATAGCACTTCAGCTTTGACTGCCCGTCGCTGGAAGGATACTTCGTCTTTGACAGC
Source organism: Entelurus aequoreus (assembly GCF_033978785.1). NCBI lineage: Eukaryota > Metazoa > Chordata > Actinopteri > Syngnathiformes > Syngnathidae > Entelurus > Entelurus aequoreus. The sequence goes on from NC_084734.1 coordinate 39,979,637, forward strand.
TGCTGGAATCTGAAGAAATCGATTGGGTTTTTTTTGTACAGGCGCGAAACAGGACAGTCGCGTGCCGGTTAAGGACCCCCGGCAACTTTGTGATTTTATTGGACGCAGCCCCGGAAGTAAATTTGGGGGGGGGGAGGTTTTTGTAGGGGGAAGAAATTTGGCGTGACAGAGCCTATCTCAGCCTGATTCGGGCGGAAGGCGGGGTACACCCTGGACAAGTCGCCACTGTGATTGATAAATGCACTTTGATAAACGTACTCACTAAATGCTAACATGAACACAAGAGACATTAACGTCTTTCTATAAAGACATTGCTGTCTGAGCAACTAAGCTATTTGATTGTGGTCATTAAACCTACAAGCTGTACTTTTCTAGTGTCTCTCAGATTGATGGTCAAATACTCAAGAGGAATACGAGACAGGGGTGTTTTTACGGTGTGTTCGAGGACCGCCAAACTGAGTAGGACGCCACAACGGCCGCCAGAAATAATAATAATAATAAATTATGTTTGTTACGCACTTCTCATTTAAATGAATCTTAAATGCTACAGTACAAACTATTATTAAAACAGATAAAATAGTAAGGCTAAAACTACACAAGACAAACAAAATAGTGGATTTTCTAACAGTGTCATTTATTTTAGTAATTTAAAAAAAAAAAAACTTGCAGAAAATACTTTAGTGTGTTTAAGTACTTTTTCAGCACATTCAACAAAACTGCGATATTAATGCTAACTTTGGTCACAATAAGCGTGATATGAAGTGTTCACATGGTTCCATTCCTACCTGCAAGTCAGCCGTTTCTGTTTGAATGGACTCAATGTGTTGCTGTTGTCTGCGTGTGGGCCAGGTATCTCTACCTGCTTTTCTCCGATGACGACCACATTCCCTTCGACCACTGGGTCTTCAACACAGAGGCCCACCCTCTGCCCGTCATCAGGAGCCAGCAGACGGAGCAAAACAACGAGGTGGAGTAGCAAGAACCTTGGACCTGGTAGACCTGAGCCAACATTTGGAATTTCTCCTAACTGGAATTGTAGTTTTGTTTTTTAAATGGATCAAAGTGGTCTTTCACTTCCGTTTGTCTTCTGTTGGATATTTCACCCTCCCAAGGGGGTCCAATGTTTTCTTGAGGCGTGGCGACTGCGGCAGATGTGAAGCTAACGCGAACCTCCAAAACATTTTTTTAAAGGAGGAAGCCATCTTTGTTTACAACCCGTCTTCTCCTCCCTCTGCCGTACCGTGTCAGTATCGATAGGGAACGACACATATGTCGTTTGGCCTTCAAGACGGATATTGGACCTTTCTATGGAAAAAAAGGATGTCTTTTAAGAAGGAGGCGTGGCTTGGGATTTGTAGCCCAACCCCCTCACAACCTGCCGGTAACGTCACATCCTGTGATCGTGTTTACAAGAAGACGCCATCTTCACTCAGCGTGCGATTTTACGTTAAGCAAATGTATCCACGGATAACTGCTGATGCGGCTACTTTCACAATGCTTGTCAAAAGACAAAAACCAACACTTGAGGGCGGGGGTGTCCAAACCACATACAGAAAAATGGATTTCATATTCTCCACTTTTTTTTAATTAAAATCAAAGTACCCTTAGAAGTTGAATATTTCTGTAGCTGACAAAGCACATAAATATTCATGATATCATTGTAATCATTTTTATTTAACTTTTTTCTGAACTTTTTGTTTTCTTTGCAGGCCTTTTGTCGTTATTTATAACCTTCTTATACAGTTAAAATTGTAACTTTAAAATATCAAAGTGGTCCCTGCGTCCTTTGATGTTTAGTATCTGGCCGTCTGTGGAGTATGTTTGGACACCCCCCAGTTACACCCAAAGACCTCGATGCCCAGCGAGGTACGCAGTGGTCTTCTACCCTGCATCGTGATGTAATATGTTCCTAATGTTTTGGCCACTAACATCAACATATTTTCTTCCGTTCGACTACTTGTTGGTTTTAGTCTTTTTATTGAAGGAAAACTTCATTGCGCTCTTTTTTTTGTCCCACAAATTCCAGTTTGAGTAACAGTACCCACTTGTTATTTTTTTGCCATTTTTGTTTTGGGATGCCGGTCTTCTTATTTAGGAGGTCTTTCTCCTCTACGAAGAGACACACACACATGCAGGAAGCCATAGTGTCCTGTTCTTGTAGTTCCGCTTCTCTCCACTTGGGGGTGCCACATTACTCGCCAGATGTTGGTTGTTTTTTGTGCCTTCGCTTAGGAAGCTGCTGCGCGAATTACAGCTGCTGATCATTAGCGCTACTGTAGCTTTAAGAGAGAGAATGCTCCCAAAACAATACACAACATTCATCTTCACGTGGTAGTTGGTGAAGCCTAGTGGCGAACTTGAAACGTGCAGCTGATGTGTTGAGGCCAGTATTGAAAAGGTGTACAACACTGACATCTGGTGGTAGTAAGGCTGCATTACAGTAGATCATATCATGTATTTCTTTGAAGGCACTATCAAATGTCTTTACACTAGAAAACACGTCCTGAACTCGTTGGATCATGTGATCATTCTCGAAATAAACACTTTGTGTTTTTAGTGCAATGTTTGCACCACCAGGGGGCAGCAGAGGGCCAATAATACAAGCAAAATGATAACAACACGCATAAATGATAGTTTTGATTTTAACGTCAGGCTTTTTTTGTTTTCTATTTGAAGATACCTTATGAACGGGATCATTTCACTTGTTTACGTCATCCGCTTTGTTAATAATGCGATTTACGCGATTGTAACCGACGATTCATTTCTGTTGACTTTGTGTTTGTGTCCATGCAATGATGCTTTTATTGTGGTAATTTATTCAGGACGTGTTGTTGGTGTTGCAGCGCCGCAAAGCGACCACCAGGGGTGCTCTTGCTGCGCTCTACGCAGTACCAATGTGATCATTTAAGGAATTAGTAGCGTTAGCAGCACAAATAACATGTTGGTTAAAAGTGACGGCAGGAAGGTGTGAGGAGTAAAAAAGTCGTGAATGTATTGTCAAATGTTTTCCTTTCATCTCAGAGCACAAATAAGAACTTTTTGGTCTTTTAGGTTTTTAATATTTTCTTCGCCATTCGTTGTCCTCTCTGTCAGACAGCGACCTCTGCTGTTAAAACAGGAAATGAAACATCTTCCCTCACTTTTTCAAGGCGTTCACGTTTCGACTCAAAGTCGCTTTAATTCGTTGACGGTAAACGTCTTTTTCCGTTGTCATGACGACGGCTGAAGTTTCTCATTATTAGATTTGATGCTTTTAGCGTTGATGATCATTTAAGTTAGTGAAGTTAACTTTAATTATAGTTAATTAATATAAATATATATTTTATAAATGTAGTTTAGAAAATAAATGTAATTCAAAAGAAAAATTGGAAACATGCATCTGACATTCATTTTTAAGTACGTTTTTTTCTCTAATTTTGTTTTGGAGGAAATATAACTTTTGTTTTCAGTAAGGAACATTTTGTAAAGTCTTTATTTAATTGTCATAAGGCAATTATTTATGTTAAATTAATGAATACATTATGTTGATGTGACAACAATCATTCCAATTCCCATAGTTATGTTTTTGTTTGGTCTTCATATGCAATATTGTTCATTTATGGGCAAATGGGTGTGGGTGTGTGTGTGTGTGTAATTATGATTATTGTGAATATCATGGCGAATTATTGTAAATATTATGTAGTGGCACAGAGGCCACTGGACATTTCTATAAATATCTTAAGTGGATTCAAATGAGATTAATGAGCTGCAGACTTTTTAATAAACTATATTTGTTACACTTCTATTGTGAATTAAAAAACAGACATTTTATGATGTGGATTTGTGTTTTTATTTCATTCAAACCAAACCTTAAAGAGATTTATGCTGTTAATTTTCTTGATAAAAGTTCGACTTTTCCCGGTGATTAAATGACTTGTGATCATGTTTGAGGTAATGCAAATTTAAACCACCAGAGGACGACACATCACCAGTGTTTCCGTACAACAGTTGTTAATTATGCACACTTTGTTGGATTTGGTTTTTTGGGTCACCTATTTGTTGATTTATGTAGGATTTTGTTAATCTTCCAGCATGTGTCACATCTTTTCATTTTAGTCGTTTGAATGTGACACCTAAAGGGACAAGCGGTAGAAAATGGATGTCACTGTTGTTTGAAGTCCTTTCAAATGCAGGAGAAACAAAGAAGCTTTTGAAGCCGTGAACAAATTCCACACGACTGATTAGTTAGTAGAACATAAGATGTCTGTTTTCGCTTTTAATTATTTTGCTGGTATTCCGACACGTGCCTTCTTCCCGCAAGTGAAAACCAGTGGTGGTCAACCAAGCCAAGATGGCTGTGGAACAGCAAGCCGTGCCACGGCAAACTGACTACCAGAGCCGGCCCAAGGCATACGCGTACTAAGCGCTTGCTTAGGGCCCCGCGGCCACCTGGGGGCCCCCAAAAGCAATTAACAAAAAATTCTTATTTTTTATTTTTTGCATGTACGAGCCTGACTGATGATTTCTAAATGATCAAAGATATATTATTGTACAAAAACACAATTTTAGGTCAACAGAGTGCTGCTGCTGATCTAGGCGTAGTGATTCTTCCTGCCTCTCTTTAAATGTAAAACTGCCTCTGCTGCACCTGTGACGTTTGCCGCCTGCCGTGCAATGCCAGTGCGCACTGGGCATCAAAAGCGCAGATAGAGGCAAAACAATGTCACAAAAAGGACATATCCTTCAGGTGCAGAAAAAAGGAAGAAGAAGAAAGTGGAATAGGAGAAAAAATGCCATGATAAAGGTATGTTTGCATGACTTGGTAATAAAAAGTTTATCAAAGAGATTTGTAGCTGTAATTAGCTTTAGCTAGGTGACGTTAGCTAGCTAGCGCGGTGCTAGCAAAAGGTTTTTAGCATCAGGTTACTAGTGAGATATGTTGTTTGCACAAATTGTTTGCAGCAGAGCACGGTAATTTATGTGAGTAAAATAAACATTATTTTTTACATCAACTCATAAGTTATGTGAAACTTCCCCAGGAGCATTGTTAAAATACTTTGGAGGCACAGAATCAGCCCAGAGCCAGTCCACATCCTCAGGCTCAACTGTGAGTGATGAATCAGGTGAGGAAAAGACTGTCCCCATACAGTATACATTTAATTTCTTAGTATAAACATTACACCTGAAGGGAAATTAATATAGTCAAAGTATCTCATTAATATGTGTGCCTATATGTATGTATGTATGTATTTCATATTAGGTCCATCTCCATCCTCTACAGTGCTCTCTCACACACCTCCATCCTCTGTGCCCACTGTCCCCTCCATGTCTGAAACAACAGCTGATTTATCTAGTGAATTAACTGCAAAACACCCTTTATAATTGCTCATTGTACTGCAGAACATTCTGAGATTAATAATTATGTCCAACAGTGCAATTTAATGACCTTATAGGTTCTTCTTTTTTAGTCATTGTCTTTCTTTGGCCACTTCCTCAGCAACTTCCACCACAACGTCCCCTTCACACCATGGACCATCATCAGCTCCGCCAGTTGACCCAGCTGAGTGGCCTTCTTTCCTCTCAAAATGAGATCTGTGAGTTGTACCCAAATCTTTGGGTAGCTCTGCGGATAGCCTGCACTCTTCCTGTGACTGTTGCATCTGCAGAGCGGAGCTTTTCCAAGCTCAAATTAATAAAAAACTACTTGAGATCTTCCATGGCTCAAGAAAGACTGAGTGGACTGGCAGTGATTAGTATTAATAACAAAGTCGGCCATCAGATTTCTTACAGTGATGTCATAAATGACTTTGCCTCCAGAAAAGCCAGGAAGCACAGGTTTTAAGGAGTGGGTGGAGTGGTAGAACAGAGGAACAAAACTGTGATGTGATGGTCAAATGTGTGAATTAAGGACCTTGATTTAAGGTAGTTTATTTTGATTTTTTCCCCCAAAATTTTTTGCACATCGTTATGTACATTTACATAGTTTTAATATGTAGTAACTTTATATTTGTTTGTAAACCGTTATGTTACCTTGTTTCTGGTAACTCTGTGCATTCATATTATTTAAGTATTTGCTTGATATTTAATTTATGTTGTTTTTTGTACAATTTCATTTGTTCCTTTTTATATATATTTAAGTGATTTTATTGTTGCACTTTATTGTTTTTCTTGCACTACGAATTATTTTTGCACATTGCTGTTTCAGGTTTTTGTTACTAAAAATAATAAAGTGAATCAGAATCAGCTTTATTGTCCAGTTATGTTTAACACACATGGAATTTAACTTCAGTAGACTGCGCTCTCTTTGTACAAAGTAAACATTAAATATGAACAATTAACTAAAAATATAAACTAGTAATTAAAGACTAATATGTACAAGACTGACGAGACAAGATGACACTTTTACTGTAAATACAAAGCTTTATCACTTGGACTGTTCAACCCCAGGCCACTCTTGTAGCTGAATGTTTTCTACATTTTAAGATTAGGAACCATATGTGGCACTCTGGACATCATTCGTTCATTCATTGGTATTATTTATGTTCTTAACTGGGCCACCCCCATATCTTTATAAATGACATGTCATTTGTAAAGACATGCCAGGCTGACAATAGGATAATGTAAACAACACTGCCAGAGCCGCAATGAGTTTATAGTAGGTGTGTGAATGATCAACAATCAATATTATTGGCAGAAATAGAGGGCCCCAAAATCAAATTTTGCTTAGGGCCCCATGGAGGCTTGGGCCGGCACTGCTGACTACAGAAGATGATTAAATCTTCCTGCAGAAAATGTAACTATGCAATGGAATAGATGCCTATACTTTGTCAAAACAAGATGTGTCGAGTGATATCAAGGATTGCGTCGGTCGTGTTCCCAGACATATTGAACTGTTGTGCTCCAGACATCATTCTACACGATAAAACTGATGAAAACTTGGAAAAGCATAAATGTCTACAACTTCTTTGTGTGTGGCTGAGTCAAGGAAGTTGGTATCAAGACTCTCCAGGATAAATATAAAGTTAAACTTAACGTCCCAACGATAGTCACACACACACACTAGGTGTGGTGAAATTATCCCCTGCAGTTGACCCATCCCCTTGTTCCACCTCCTGGGAGGTGAGGGGAGCCGCGAGCAGTATCGGTGGCCGCGCTCGGGATCCATCCATCCATTTTCTACCACTTGTCCCTTTCAGGGTAGCGGGGGGTGCTGGAACCTATCTCAGCTGCATTCGGGCGGAAGGTGGTTTACACCCTGGACAAGTCGCCACCTCATCCCAGGACCAACACAGATAGACAGACAACATTCACACACTAGGGCCAATTTAGTGTAGCCATTTTGGTGATTTAACCCCCAATTCCAACCCTTGATGCTGAGTGCCAAGCAGGGAGGTAATGGGTCCCTTTTTTATAGTCTTTGGTATGACTCGGCCAGGGTTTGAACTCACGACCTTCCAGTCTCAGGGCAGACACTCTAACCACAAGGCCACTGAGCTCAGCTAACCCTAATCCTCATTGTTTTTTGGTAAAATCTTGCACTATTCTATGGAAATAGAATTGTCTCACATCAACTTATATATATCAATATGCACTCTGGCTGCAGTGCCCCTGCTGGTTGTTCAGGGGAGTGTGTAGGTCACATTTATTTGTGCATCTGGTTTGTGGGAGGAATGTCTCATCGACGCAAAAGCAAAAAAGCGATCCACTGTTGCAAATTCAATACAAATACAAAATCAAGCAGATTTATATTAAAATCTCAAAAATATATTTACAAATACATGTTTATTTATACAAATTCTTGATTTATCTGCAAGTCACATTTTTATATTTATAAATTTTATTTGTATATATTTTCAAATCTCAAAAATATATTTACAAATACACGTTTATTTGTACAAATTATTTATTTGTATATTACATTTGTATTTGTATATTTATTAATAAATGCATATGTATTAATATCATATTGATATATAAAATTTGATGTGAGACAATTCTACTTTCATACTATTCCGCCCTTTTTGATTACCTTTCGAGAAACTCTGAAGGACATTTATCCTTTCCGCGATTTGAACGGTTCGTACAGCCAAATACAACACAAGCATTGGGCATTTTTTCATTGGGAAAAAATATACTCGGCTAAATGGCGCCGAGTATCAAAATAGAAGGAACTCTTGACATGTTTTGACGACATTGTTCTTCTTCGTCTTCTTCTGTTGTTGGTCAGGGTCACTCACAAATGAGGATGTTGAAAAGATACACTGTGTGTGTGCAATCTACCATATGACCAACCTCCTAGCATTATACGGGCAATAAAGTATGTGTATGTAAATATACAGTATATATCTACTATGTGTATATATGTATAAGTCTAAATTTTAACCATAAATAATACATACAAATGTCTTACCAAGTGCAAAGCTAAATAGTCATAAAATATGTAAATCTCCCACTGTATTTTATTAGATTGAACATTTACATATATGTTTAAAGCGGAGCTGCACTTTTTGGGGGGAATTTTGCCTATCATTCACAATCATTATGAAAGACATGACAACAGATGTTTATTTTGTTTTTTTGCATTCTAAATATTAAATGCATTTGTTTAAAAGTCAGCCTATGGGAGCCGTGCTATTCCGCCTATAAAGTATTTAAGCAAACATCCAAACACCTCCATTAAGGTTTTATATACATGATGTAAGTATATATGCAATGTAGTAACGGGTACATTTATAATAACAGCGAGCCAACAATATAATAAAACATCACTTACTGTACAATGTCTGCTCTCATTAGGATACCGACTGCTAGGATATTCATATATTCCCATTTAGATGAAGAATGACTCATAATCCTCAAAAGAAACTGGGCGGGTCGGGCTGAAGGGAGACCAAGCGTCTTTTTGTGTCGTTCTGGCCATCTTTTGGACCTAAATGGATGAATGATGAATGATAGGTGGTGGTCGGAGGGGCATTTGGCGCAAATTGCAGCCACGCTTACGTCAGTCTACCCCAGGGCAGCTGTGGCTATGAAAGTAGCTTACCACCACCAGGTGTGAATGAATGATGGGTTCTACATGTAAAGCGACGTTGGGTACTTAGAAAAGCGCTATATAAATCCCAGGTATTATTATAATTATTATTATTATAATGAACACCATGTTCAAACATAAGGGTGTCCATATGGGCACTTGGCACCAGGACACCCTATGCTGCAGTTCGATGATCGACTTTGTGGTTGTATCATCGAATTTGCAGTCTCATGTTTTGGAGACTCTGGTGGTGAGTCGGCTCCGATGGTGGGGGAGATTGCCTGACAGACTTGGCAGGCCCAAACGCATTGTGAGCAACGTTCCCTCTAAGGTGCGCGCCTGTGCAATTGCGCACTGCTCAAGCGTCCTCTGCGCACGGCAAATCTATGCCACGCACAAAATAAAATACAAAAAATAAGCGCATAATAATTTTCGACACGACACGGACATGACAGAGAAAACAGTTTTTGTCATCATTGTTCAAATATTGTAACGTCTGTCGAGACGCTTTGAGGACATGAATTCCATCCATCACTTTACTGAGCAAAACTCTTTATTGTCGGCCATAAACACATCACCAAAACATTAGTAAAAAAAAGTATATCTAGCAAAAGTGGTCATTTTCTGCAGTACAAACCAGACCAAAAAAGCAACTTTGTTTTATCAACAGCAGCCGCTTACTCTTTCTCTCTTGCGCCAACACATGCACATATGGCACTTAGCCAGTGATGCGTTTACAGCCACACAAAAAGTCGGACAACTCCAACACCACACATAAAGTGTAATTCCAGGTCGTTACACTATGAACCAATCAAATGTGTGCTTATTCTAGTGTCATTTATTAGGAATCTTAATTTATAAATATTAATCATGAAATGCTGTTAGTATATTAAATAAATACTAATAAAATATATTTTTTACAAACAGGAAGTTGCAGGAATGTACACATGATCCCCTGCTTACATCTCATTGTGCAACATGGCGAAGTTGGTAGAGTGGCCGTGCCAGCAATCGGAAGGTTGCTGGTTACTGGGGTTCAATCCCCACCTTCTACCATTCTAGTCACGTCTGTTGTGTCCTTGGGCGAGACACTTCACCCTTGCTCCTGATGGCTGCTGGTTAGCGCCTTGCATGGCAGCTCCCGCCATCAGTGTGTGAATGGGTGAATGTGGAAATACTGTCAAAGCGCTTTGAGTACCTTGAAGGTAGAAAAGCGCTATACAAGTATAACCCATTTATTTATTTAACATATTGACGGTACATTTATTTATTTAACATGTGAATGTTTTAATGGGAACTAAATGCAATGTCTGAAAGGGGTACAAATTATTTCCAATGCAGGACCTCCACCCAGACAAACAATACAAGTACACAGTTCTTGAAAAACAATATTTTTTGTTATTGTCATTGTAAGTGGGCCTAAACACTTATGTTAGAAAATAACCTCATGGAAATGACTGCTGTCATTTGATTATAATAATAAGAGAATGTTGTCTGTCTATCTGTGTTGGCCCTGCGATGAGGTGGGGACTTGTCCAGGGTGTACCCCGCCTTCCGCCTAAATGCAGCTGAGATAGGCTCCAGCACCCCCCGCGACCCCAAAAGGGACAAGCGGAAGAAAATGGATGGATGGATGGATGGAGATTGAACTTGTTATTTAGTCAGGTTTGGGACAGGTGTGCTGCTGGTGTAGCCACAGTGTGCACGTCTGATGTTGCTCACATGGGCTCCACTCAATGCTCAGGGAGTTTTTGCGTTTGCTCACACATGAACAATTAGAGGGAACATTGATTGTGAGGGTCTGCTGGGAATGTCTGGCAGAGTCTGCCGTCAGAGAGAGTTTCAATTCCCACCTCCAGGAGAACGTCGAACATGTTATGAGGGAGGCGCTGGACATTGAGTCCGAGTGGACCATGTTCCGTGCCTCTATTGTCAAGGCGGCAGATTGGAGCTGTGGCCGCAAGGTGGTTGGTGCCTGTCGTGGCAATAATCCTAGAACCCGCTGGTGCCACCAGCGGTGAGGGATGCCGTCAAGCTGAAGAAGGAGTCCTATCGGGTCCTTGTGGCTCATGGGACCCCGTAGGCAATGGACATGTACTGACAGGCCAAGCGGTGTGCAGCTTTGGCGGATGCAGAGGCAAAAACTTGGATATGGGAGGAGTTTTGAGTAGCCTTGGAGAACAACTTCTGGACAGCTTCGAAGCGATTCTGGACCACCATCCGCCTTATCAGAAAGGGGAAGCAGTGCACTGTCAACACCGTGTATTGTGGGGATGGTGTGCTGCTGACGGTGTGATTCTGCTGCTGTGGGAAGTGCTCAGAGAGTATGGGGTATCAGACAGCCTGATTGTGGCAGTCCGCTCCCTGTATGATCAGCGTCAGAGGTTGGTCCGCATTTCTGGCAGTAAATCTAACCCATTTCCAGTGAGGGTTGGACTCCGCCAGGGCTGCCCTTTGTCACTGATTCTGTTTACAATTTTTATGGAAAGAATTTCTAGGCGCAGTCAAAGCGTTGAGGGGATCTGGTTTGGTGGCTGCAGGATTAGGTCCCTGCTTTTTGCAGATGATGTGGTCCTGCTGGCTTCAACTGACCAGGATCTTCAGCTCTCACTGGATCGGTTCGCAGCCGAGTGTGCAGCGAATGGGGTGAGAATCAGCACCTCCAAGTCCAAGTCCATGGTTCGTGCCTGGAAAAGGGCGGAGTGCCATCTATGGGTTGGGGAGGAGATCTTGCCCCGAGTGGAGGAGTTCAAGTACCTTGGCAACTTTTGCGAGATCTCGCAAAGGTCTGCGCTTTTTTGTTGCACGACAGAGCCGCAGCGGAACAGCGGTGGGGATTGCTGGACGATAAAACTGGTCCGCTGCCGTTTCGCATTCAGTGGAATTTTAAAGGCCTACTGAAATTATTTTTTTTTATTTAAACGGGGATAGCAGATCCATTCATACTTGATCATTTCGCAATATTGCCATATTTTTGCTGAAAGGATTTAGTAGAGAACATCGCAACTTTTGTTTGCTGATAAAAAAGCCTTGCCTGTACCGGAAGTAGCGTGACGTCACAGGCTGAAGGGCTCCTCACATTTCCCCATTGTTTACAATGCAGCGAGAGCGATTCGGACCGAGAAAGCGACGATTACCCCATTAATTTGAGCGAGGATGAAAGATTCGTAGATGAGGAACGTGAGAGTGAAGGACTAGAGTGCAGTGCAGGACGTATCTTTTTTCGCTCTGACCATAACTTAGGTACAAGGGTTCATTGGATTCCACACTTTCTCATTTTTCTATTGTGGATCACTGATTTGTATTTTAAACCACCTCGGATACTATATCCTCTTGAAAATGAGAGTCGAGGACGCGAAATGGACATTCACAGTGACTTTTATCTCCACGACAATACATTGGCGAAGCTCTTTAGCTACGGAGCTAACGTGATAGCATCGTGCTTAAATGCAGATAGAAACAAAAGAAATAAACCCCTGACTGGAAGGATAGACAGAAAATCAACAATACTATTAAACCCTGGACATGTAACTACACGGTTAATGCTTTCCAGGCTGGCGAAGCTTAACAATGCTGTTGCTAATGACGCCATTGAAGCTAACTTAGCTACGGAACTTCGACAGAGCTATGCTAAAAACATTAGCTCTCCACCTACGCCAGCTCTCATCTGCTCATCACGACCAGTGCTCACCTCCGTTCCAGCGATCAACGGCGCGACGAAGGACTTCACCCGATCACTGATGCGGTCGGCGGCCCGGAGACGGAGGAAGTCAAGGTGAGGACAGCGGTGCGGCGGCGGGCGTTGTAGCTTTCGACGACACCCCGGCCGCCATCAGAGTCGGCAAGAAACATATATTTCCCCAAAGTTACGTACGTGACATGCACATAGCGCCACGCACGTACGGGCAAGCGATCAAATATTTGGAAGCCAAAGCTGTACTCACAGTTGCGCGTCTGCTATCCATCTCAAAGTCCTCCTGGTTGTGTTGCTGTAGTCCGCCGCTAATACACCGATCCCAGCCACAGCTTTCTTTGCAGTCTTCATTGTTCATTAAACAAATTGCAAAAGATTCACCAACACAGATGTCCAGAATACTGTGGAATGTTTCGATGAAAACAGAGCTGTTTATATTGGGACACAATGGTGTGCCAATACTTCCGTTCACTCCGTGACGTCACGCGCAAACGTCATCATACATAGACGTTTTCAACCGGAAGTTTAGCGGGAAATTTAAAATTGCACTTTATAAGTTAACCCGGCCGTATTGGCATGTGTTGCAATGTTAAGATTTCATCATTGATATATAAACTATCAGACTGCGTGGTCGGTAGTAGTGGGTTTCAGTAGGCCTTTAAGGTTAGTTTGAGACGTGCTCTGTAAATCTCATTGCTCAGTGGAACAAAAAAAAGTATTTTCTTCACATTGTAGTTTCTAACTTCAATCTTCGTGGATAAATGATTTGCAAGTTGCTTGGTCGACACAACGCTGCAGAGTCCCAAAGAGAAATCCATTGAGACCTTAATGTCATCTAAAAATCATAAACATTAAAAAAAAATGTTATGTAACGAATATTGTTCACTGGATGGACGCACTTGGAGAGTAGCATATTGGGACATGTCAAAAGTGAACCCTGTGTGTGTGTTTGCAGGCGGGATGAGTTTCCCAATTTTCTCCTGTCTATTTATATGCCAAGTTTGCCTTCGGCAAGCAGTCGCACAATTTTTATCATTGAAATCAGATCCAAATGCTCCAAAAAGACCAAACTCAAGCAGGACGTTTTTTTGGCAAGTTCTCAAAAAAGTACAAAACCCAAAACCAGTGAAGTTGGCACGTTGTGTAAATCTTAAATACAAACAGAATACAATGATTTGCAAATCCTTTTCAACTTATATTTAATTGAATGGACTGCAAAGACAAGATATTTAATGTTCAAACTGAGAAACTTAATTTTTTTTTTCCTAATAATCATTAACTTAGAATTTAATGGCAGCAACACATTGCAAAAAAGTTGGCACAGGGGCATTTTTACCACTGTGTTACATGGCCTTTCCTTTTAACAACAGTAAACTTTTGGGAACCGAGGAGACCAATTTTTTAAGCTTCCCAGGTGGAATTCTTTCCCATTCTTGCTTGATGTACAGCTTAAGTTGTTCAACAGTCCGGGGGTCTCCGTTGTGGTATTTTAGGCGTCATAATGCGCCACACATTTTCAATGGGAGACAGGTCTGGACTACAGGCAGGCCAGTCTAGTACCCGCACTCTTTTACTATGAAGCTACGTTGATGTAACACGTGGCTTGACATTGTCTTGCTAAAATAAGCAGGGGCGTCCATTAAATCGTTGCTTGGATGGCAACATATGTTGCTCCAAAACCTGTATGTACCTTTCAGCATTTATGGCGCTTTTACAGATGTGTAAGTTACCCATATCTTGGGCACTAATGCTCACCCATACCATCACAGAACCTGGCTTTTGAATTTTGCACCTAGAACAATCGGATGGTTCTTTTCCCGTTTGGTCCGGAGGACACAACGTCCACTGTTTCCAAAAACAATTTGTAATGTGGTCTCGTCAGACCACAGAACACTTTTCCACTTTGCATCAGTCCATCTTAGATGAGCTTGGGCCCAGCGAAGCCGGCGGGGTTTCTGGGTGATGTTGATAAATGGCTTTCACTTTGCATAGTAGAGTTTTAACTTGCACTTACAGATGTAGCGACGAACTGTAGTTACTGACAGTGGTTTTCTGAAGTGTTCCTGAGTCCATGTGGTGATATCCTTTACACACTGATGTCTGTTTTTGATGCAGTACCGCCTGAGGGATCCAAGGTCCATAATATCATCGCTTATGTGCAGTGATTTCTCCAGATTCTCTGAACATTTTGATGATATTACAGACCTTAAATGGTGAAATCCCTAAATTCCTTGCAATAGCTCGTTAAGAAATGTTGTTCTTAAACTGTTCGACAATTTGTTCAGGCATTTGTTCGCCCCATCCTTGTTTGTGAATGACTGAGCATTTTATAGAAGCTGCTTTTATACCCAATCATGGCACCCACCTGTTCCTAATTAGCCTGTTCACTTGTGGGATGTTCCAAATAAGTGTTAGATGAGCATTCCTCAACTTTCTCAGTCTTTTTTGCCACTTGTGCCAGCTTTTTTGAAACATGGTGCCGGCATCAAATTTCAAATAACAAAGTTTTTCAGTTTGAACTTTAAATATCTTGCCTTTGCAGTGTATTCAATTGAATATAGGTTGAAAAGGATTTGCAAATCATTGTATTCTGTTTTTATTTAAGATTTACACAACGTGCCAACTTCACTGGTTTTGGGGTTTGTAGCTTCAGCCTGAGACGTTCAAAAGTATATAAGGTCAAAGGTCAGTTATTTACTGCTGTGACTTTAAAGAACGATATTTTCTAAATACACCAAAGTGATTCTCTGTACAAGAAATCTTTTCATTTTGGATGTCACCTGATGTGATTTGAAGGGATGCCAAAGCAAGAACACTGTCGATTTTCAAGGGTAGCTGAGGTCACGGAGTACTTCAAATGTGCAAATGTAAAAAATAAAAATGTTGTAACAATAATAATTAAAAAAACAACTTTGCAGTGTCCTCTTTTTTCAAAGAAGCAAAATTAAATAACAAAAAAAATTTGCAGAAATACAATTACATTAAAATACACATTTAAAAGGAAGCGCACTTTAAAAAAAGTAAACATGCAATGATAAAAAAATAAAACATTTGGAAAAAGAAGCAAACATTAATATCTAAAAAAAAGGGGGTTTTTTTGTGTGTTTTTTTTATAAGATTTTAAAAAGAAGCACCATTAAAAAAATTTATGAAAACTTGCAAGGGTAAAATATATCAAAAATCCATATATAATATATAATTAGTGAGGTTTTTTTCTTAAAGAAGCACACATCAAAGCCTAAAGATAATGCAGTGGAACACAGTATAAAATAAAATAGATACAATTAATACAAGTGTAAAAAATAACCTTTTTCCAGCTCAGCACAAGAACCCTACTGTTTCTTTTGTTACATACCTGAAGTATGCTAGGACAAGATCTGTATTGCTTTGTGATATGAGGTCAATGGTTTCTCCACTGAAGGTTCATTTCTCAAATATTCAGATGTTACTAATTTTCTGTGTTTAAGCAAGAATATTATTGATTTTGGAATGATGGGGTTCAAGGTCACACTGTTTGATTTCTGACTATCCTATCTGTTAACGGCCAGGGATCAGTTTTCTGAATAGGATCAGGCAAGAACCCTATGGATATTGAAGGACTACAGCTCAGAGCTTTAAGTCATTTTAGAACTCTCAGGGTCACATTTTGAAACTCATCTGTAAACTTGCAGAACTTGTCAAAGCTAGAACTCTATTTATTTTCAATGTTATGATACTCAAGAAGTCCAGGTCAAAGGTTATATTGACATGGCTTGTCCGCTACCTAATAATCTCCAAATGGTCTTCAACTGGTCTATTGTTGTTTTATGTCAAAGCAAGAACCCTCATGAATTGGAATACAAGCCAAGATGGTTGGGTCAAAGGTCATAGTCATCATGTTTACATAGCCAACGCTCTCCACTCTGATGATTTAAGGCAGGGGTCACCAAAGCGGTGCCCGCGGGCAACAGGTCGCCCGTAAGGACCAGATGAGTCGCCCGCGGGCCTGTTCTTAAAAAAAAAAAAAAAAAATGTAAAAAAAAAAAAAAAAAATTTTTTTTTTTTTTTTTTTTAATTAAATCTACATAGAAAAACCACAAGATACACTTTCAATCAGTGCATAAACCCAAACAACCTCCCCCATGCACACTCATCCACACCCACTCACACAAAAGGGGTTATTTCTTTCTGCTACCAATATTCTGGTTCCCACAACATAGACAACACATCTGCAAGGGACACAGTCCCTGAAGCACACATGATTGTATAGGCTGCTGGTCCACTAACATTTTCATTAATTACTATTTTTTATGTAATTATTTTTATATTGTTTTACTTTCTTTTTTATCCAAGAAAATGTTTTTTATTTATTTATCTTATTTTATTTTATTTTTAAAAAACGGGCCTTATCTTCAACAGACCAGGTTGTCAATGAAATTAGATTTGTTTAAAGGTTTTTTTTTAAACTAGGCCCAGTCCAGATAATGTCCAAGTCGGACTCAGCAACACACACCTTCATTCATGTACACAGAAAAAAATTAGGGAACACAACAGATTGCATATAATTTATAAAGAAAATTACATTTTCAAAATAAGCATTTATGTACAGTCCAGATTATGTCCAGGTCACTCAAATTAGGGAACACAAGAACAGATATCATATAATCTATAAACATAATTATACTTTCAAAATAAGCCTTTGAGGACTTCTCATCTTTTCTTTAATGTTTTTTGGCATCATTATCGTTTTCAACCATGTAACTTTCTAAAATTAGAAAATACTGAATAAATGTTTTAAAGAAAGTAATACTAAGTGAATATCTGTTTTTGGCCTTAAAAATAAACATTTTACCGAGTCCTATAATTAAATTGACTAAATCATGATTGTCAATGAACTCTCCTAAAATAACAGAAACCACATTAAGCTTCATAAACAAACCAATCCTTAAACACATTTTTTCAACTTCCACCCAAAACAAAAGACACAATATGACAATACCAAAACAAATGCAGGGTGGATTCAGGCTCCTGACAACAAAATCGGCAATCATCTGACTCTGTCATATTCCATAATTTTAACATTTTCCCTGTGGGTAAGAAGTTATAAATAATTTTAATTTGAAAATAACGATTTTGCACATCGATAGTGGTTTTATAGATTAGTTTGAATATGGCATCCCATGGCAACGGGCAGTCAAAAAAGTCCTCCCATTTTCCATTTGTGTTGTATGAGGCAGCCTTCAAAGATTTCTTTATTACATAAAAATTATATCTTTTTCTATTTATTTTAGTTCCTTTTTGCCAACTAGAATTTCTTATTAGAGGTTTACAAACTAATAATTTAGTAGTTCCATAATTATTTATTTGTTTCCATCTTTTCCCAATTACTCCAGTTAGTTGATAAAATGAAAAGCTTGTGCAAGCATCACCATACATAGCTCTAAATTCATCATACTTCATAATTTTACCATTCTCATTGATAATATCATTGACAAAAATGATTCCTCTTTCAAACATATTTTTCCAAAAGAAAGGCTTTCCATCTATTACAATATTAGAGTTCATCCATATTAACTGCTGCAAAATATCATCTCTTTTTTCTGGCACATAAAATTGAAAACACCACTATGAGTGAATTGTTTCCTTTATGAACCCCGCCATGTTTCCCAGCAGACTCTCTGGGAGGGGATCACTTGTAAAAAAGGATACAATTTCTTTTGATACAGTACATGTTTTTTGTCCAACAGGACATTTGTGTACCACTCAATGTTTAAATACATCTTTGGAACAATTGATGCTTTTAAAGACAGACACATAGCTTCAAGGTTGAGAAGTTTCAGGCCCCCATATTCATACTCTTTGTACAAAACCTTTCTTTTAATCTTTTCTGGTTTGCCGTTCCAGACAAAATCGAAGACCCTCCGCTCATAAATCTTGAAAAAGTTTTGTGATGGAGCTGGTAATGACAAAAACAAATAAATAAATTGAGGAACAATTAACGAGTTGGCAATAGACATTTTACCATACAAGGTTAGGGATTTCCCTTTCCATAATTGCATAATTTTGTCCAGCTTTCTTAGTCGATTATCATAATTTACTGAGCCTAGATCTTCCAGATTTTCTGGGACAACAACACCAAGTATGTTAACTGGTCCATCTGTCCACAAAACAGGCACTTTGCATTCCATTCGAAAGGACGTTCCCTTTAGATTTCCGATCCTTAATCCTTAATTTATTTAAGTGTGTATCAAACTGGTAGCCCTTCGCATTAATCAGTACTCAAGAAGTAGCCCTTGGTTTCAAAAAGGTTGGTGACCCCTGATTTAAGGTATACATTATATGTCAACATGAGGACACCATTGATTTTGAGCATCAAAGATGTGAAATTGTTTTAACCATGAAAACTTTGACTTTCAACGAGAGATGAAATGATGACGTCATCAAGGCGATGAGCGACACGCTCGAGAGGTCGTGTCGGAACGAAGAAGTCACTTTCAGGTGGTCAGTATTTCAAGAAAAAACAGGAGCGTATCCCAGCATGCTTCACTCTGACTTAACCTGATTCATTCAATGACATAAGGCAACATCACTCCATGACTCCTGGTCAGACACGCCCACACACACACAGCACATGACCTCCTCCATATTGTGACAGGAACAACACACGCCATCATGTAATCAAATGATCATGCAATTTCTTTCTCTTTCTGCGCCTCCTCTTCTACTACTTCTTCTGCAAAGGAGAAGGATTAGTCGAAGTAGGGCCGACTTCTCCTTTTCCTGGAGGAGAAGAAGGAGAAGTAGGCACTACTACTACTTCTTCTTGAATGGAATGGTAAATGGGTGAAACTTGTATCGTTCTTTTCTACCTTCAAGGTACTGAACGCACTTTGACACAATTAGCACATTTACCTACTGATGGAAAGGTCTTTTCTTGCCGGAGGAGGTACACCAGGTCGGATGTAATTAAGCCACTATCATTGTTCAGAAATCAGCTGAAATAGATTTTCCACTCCTCAAAAATATATTTTTCCTTCTTGGGTGGCTCGCCATTCCTCAGTTTCACTTTGACATTGGCCCATGTGTTCCTCCCAGACAATGAATGGTTTATATTCCAAGTGGTTGTTTAGTGTCCTCTCTCGTCAGATGAACACAGATCTTCCATTGGTTTGTCAAGCACAGCAGTCGTGTCTACTTCGTAAGAGTCAGTGAGTCTGGCCTTCATGTTCCTCCAACTCTGCTCTGGCTTGAGGCGACTTTGTTCTTTAGAATCTCTTCTTTGCCTCATCTTTTTGTATTTTGAGTTTGGTGGTCTCAGTCAACCAGCTGGGCAAGCCATGGGTTTCCTGCTTGCCAAAAACGTTCTCCGCCACGTCTCTTACTGTGGTTTCAAATGACTCGTACTGCTCTGACAAATCTACAGATAGGTCTTCCAGTGCAAGTGATTCAAAGCCTTTTGAAAATTCAAGCTGGAATTCATCCTTGGTTCTGCAACTTCTCCCCCTTTGTACTTTGGTCTCTTGCATATCTTCTTCTTATTAGTTCTTAGACTTGGAAGGAGATGGATGTGGAGATCAGAGTCCGGTTCAACGGAGTTGTAGGCCCGACGGTTACGCAGGGAATTGACCCACTTACTGTTGATTAGTATGAGGTCAGGCTGATGTGGATGGGGAAATCTTGACTGTACTGGACGAAGGTTGAGTTCCATGCACAAGTTAACCTTATCTATTAGCATTATTATTTGTCTGGGCAAGGTAACAGTGCCTTCAGGGTGTGTTTGATGTCTGCACCTATTCTGCCATTGAAATAACAGATAACAAGATTGATATCATGTCTCTTGACTTACTCTAAATGTTCTGCAAGAGAAGTAGAGAAGTCATTCTTAGCTGTTGATGGACCACAGTCTGTTGGAGTGTACACAACAGTGATGGGAAGCCTGGGACTCCATGGAATGTTGCATGAAGAATCCTTTCAGAGATGACCTCGACCTTCTGGATGCACTTATAGATTGTGTTGGAAATGACAAAACCAACATCACCTATTCTTTGATTAGTAGCACATCCATGAATAAACACTCTCCATAAAGAAACACCTTCTCGTTCTTCTCATCATTTTCTCTTCCTTCATGTTCTTCTCCTTCTTCCGCTCACTCCTCTTTCTCTTTGGGAGAAGGAAAGTGGTTTAGTAACATTGCAAACAGCTAAAATTATGTACAAAGCAAACTATAACCCGCTACCCAAGAATGTACAACAATTCTTCTCAACTAAAGAGGAGAAATATAACCTTAGAGGAAAAACTAATTTAAAACATGTGTATGCTCATACAACACTAAAAACCTTTAGCATATCAGCATGTGAAATTAAATTATGGAATGGATTAAGTAAGGAAGTTAAATACTGATATGATCCAGTTTAAGAGGTTGTTCAAATGAATAGTGCTTACAAAGTACAAAGAAGAATATTTATGAGAAATATCTTCAACCTTATTGAAAATGGGATATTCTTCATCTCAATATGTTTATTATGACTGACTTAATTATCTATTACAAAAACTGCTGTATTAATCATTCACGGACATCGTTGTGCTACAAAAAGAAGTCAGTAAATGAACGTATGTATTTGTAAACGCTCTGAAATGGGAAAGAGGTAGGATTAAATAAGATTTGCTTCTTCCTACTCCTTTTCGGACATGATGTAAAGAGAAATGATATGAAATTGTGTGATGTATTATGCTGTGAGTGTGTTCATGTTCGAAATAAACTAAATAAATAAAGAAAGAAGGAAAGTGTGTAGGAGAAGAAGGAGAAGTATTGCCTACTTGTTCTTCTCTTACACCTCATAGTTCTCCTACCTCTCTCTACTACTATTCTTCTCATCGTACTTCTCCTCCACCTCCTAGTTCTCCTATACTTCTACTATACTCTCTACTACTCTTTTGCTCCTCCTCCTTCTTCTCCTCCTCCCTCTCTTTCCTACTGCTTCTCCTCCATTGTGTTCTTCTCCCCCTACTTCTTTTCCTACCACCACCTACTTCTTCTCGTTCTTGTTCTTCTCTTTCTACTACTCCTCCTGCTTAGTCCACTTCTTCATCACCGTCTTCTCTTTTTTCTCATTCTTCATCATCTTCTTCTGTCAGCAGGAGGAACTCTAAGAGGAAGCAGATCATCTAACAGGAAGTCGTAGTAACATAGTTGAAAGCTGCGAGTATAGTTGTTTTAAAGGCCTACTGAAATGATTTTTTTTTATTTAAACGGGGATAGCAGATCCATTCTATGTGTCATACTTGATCATTTCGCGATATTGCCATATTTTTGCTGAAAGGATTTAGTAGAGAACATCGACGATAAAGTTGCAACTTTTGGTCGCTGATAAAAAAAGCCTTGCCTGTACCCGAAGTAGCGTGACGTCGCAGGTTGAAGAGCTCCCCACATTTTCCTATTGTTTACACCAGCAGCGAGAGCGATTCGGACCGAGAAAGCGACGATTACCCCATTAATTTGAGCGAGGATGAAAGATTCGTGGATGAGGAACGTTAGAGTGAAGGACTAGAATGCAGTGCAAGACATATTTTTTTTCGCTCTGACCGTAACTTTGGTACAAGCTGGCTCATTGGATTCCACACTCTCTCTTTTTTCTATTGTGGATCACGGATTTGTATTTTAAACCACCTCGGATACTATATCCTCTTGAAAATGAGAGTCGAGAACGCGGAATGGACATTCACAGTGACTTTTATCTCCACAACAATACATCGGCGAAGCTCTTTAGTTACTGAGCTAACGTGATAGCATCGGGCTCAAATGCAGATAGAAACAAAATAAATAAATCCCTGACTGGAAGGATAGACAGAAGATCAACAATACTATTAAACCATGGACATGTAAATACATGGTTAATGCTTTCCAGCCTGGCAAAGGTTAACAATGCTGTTGCTAACGACGCCATTGAAGCTAACTTAGCAACCGGACCTCACAGAGCTATGCTAAAAACATTAGCTATCCACCTACGCCAGCCAGCCCTCATCTGCTCATCAACACCCGTGCTCTCCTGCGTTCCAGCGATCGACGGTGCGACGAAGGACTTCACCCGATCACAGATGCGGTCGGCGAGACGGAGGAAGTTAAGGTGAGTTCGGCGGCTAGCGCGTCTGCTATCCATCTCTGTCCTCCTGGTTGTGTTGCTGTAGTCCGCCGCTAATACACCGATCCCACCTACAACTTTCTTCTTTGCAGTCTCCATTGTTCATTAAACAAATTGCAAAAGATTTACCAACACAGATGTCCAGAATACTTTGGAATTTTGAGATGAAAACAGAGTTTTTTGTATAGGATTCAATGTGTCCGCATACTTCCCGTTTCAACGATTGACGTCACGCGCATACGTCATCATACATAGACATTTTCAACCGGAAGTTTAGTGGGAAATTTAAAATGGCACTTTATAAGTTAACCCGGCCGTATTGGCATGTGTTGCAATGTTAAGATTTCATCATTGATATATAAACTATCAGACTGCGTGGTCGGTAGTAGTGGGTTTCAGTAGGCCTTTAATAAAACACTACACTGAAATGTCAGGAAAGAAAAGGAGACTACCAATGTGCTTCATCACAGCAGATCATAACAATCCCCTGCTAACTTTTTGCACTAATGCTCTCAGACTAAAATCCCAGCTTTAGTATAGTGCTTTCATCTTCTGCTGATGAACAATTAATTTATTTTATAAAAAGCATTTTATAAAGCTGGCTCGTTGGATTCCACACTGACCTGTTTAGTCTTTGCATTGAGAAAGATGACAATACTTGTTTAAAGGTGGCCATGTTTTCATGCCAGTAAAAAAAACAAAGATCCCATCCCTGCATGCAGTACCATGGAATTAAAGTGTAAAATGAAGACGACAGACAAATAGGAGCACATGTTGCTTCAGTCACTTTGAATTGTATCTGCCTCCAGTCGAGCTTTGATAGACGACGAGCTGAGAGACTACACGTTGCCTTCGCTGACAGTGGGAGCTTTGAGTTTATCATGTGACCTCGCCACGGGAAAGGACGCGGTCATAATACGAGCTGCTAGGATGTACGTATGGGAGCTTGTTCATCATGGATAAACATGTCTAATCATGTCACACTATGATGACTAACACTATTAAACATATATGAAATTAATTGTAAAGACTTATATTATTGAATAAATACATTCGGCAATAATATTCCTATTATTGACAAAAACAAAAATAATATTTTTTTATGTGCACGTGTGTGCTGACAATTTGAGGGTGTGAGAGGAGTCTAAAAACCGTACAGTGTGTCCAAAATGATTCAGTGTGTCGTGTATGCTGATAGTTTTCGTTTGTCCGACAGTACGCGAAGGCACCGCCGCTCCCACTGCCCATGAACGCACCACAGAGTGTTGAGGTGATCCATGGCAACAGCGGCTCTCCGACCATCGCGTCCATCGCACACCTCCATGTAGTCGCGGGGCACCGAGGGGGACCAATCCGGCTCGTCGCCTCCCGATTTGGGCTCCAAGGTGACCGACGAGGGAGCCAGACGGAGGTGGTCCGACTTCCGGTGCACGTCGGCGGCAGGTGAAGCTGACTGTGCCCGCACCTCAGAGCGCGGAGGGCGGCCTCGCTCAGGATGATCTTCGCTAACATCTCTGGATCTTAAAATTCAACACGTCACCTTTTTTTTTTAAATCTTCTCTCATCAGGACCGAAATCAACATGGAACATTTGAACACTTTGCTCGCTCACGTAATGCGTCAAATTTTTTGATTGGTTTGAGTAACAATCCGTGCTTTTTAGTGCACTCAAGTCTCTTTTTTGAATTTTTGAATTATTAAAGCTCGCATCTCCAACAAGCATCTGAAGCATCGTCGTGAAGATGGCGACTGGGTCGGGTTGGCAGCAATATTACTGCCCTGCCGGTCAAGGGAAATATACTTCATCATCTTCATCATCCTCCACGTCCTCATCCTCCTTCCAGTCCGGCCTGGCCATGGAATATACCCAAGACCTGCACCTGAAGATGAGCAAGAAGATCGCCCAGCTGACCAAGGTAAGTCGCAGATGTTAGGCGGCCTATTGCGTCCCTCAGCATCCCGGAGAAGCCAAGCAAACCTCTGCTTGCAGCGCCGCACATCTGGGCTCCGGACTCCGTTAGAAAATGCGCATGTATAAGACTTGACCTTTCAGTGATAGAGTTTGCTTAAAGGCACGACAATTATTACAATTTTCCTCGAATGTAAGCAGTCTCTTGGTGCTATCGGCGATCATAAAACGCGTATTTCTCCAGCAGTGTTTCCATTGTATTTGCCGCTAGATTGTGGTGTTGAGCGCCTGGGAAGGATAAATTAGCAAACTGCCAGAAGGATTTGGGATGCTAGTGCATCAAGTGTGTTGCTTAAAAACACGCCGAATTTCAAAACTGCACCACATGTTGCTAGAACCGACTTGAAACATCGCATTATGATCATTCATTGAAGCCCAGAAGATAGACGCGTCTTAAATTGTCTCATCCTTGATGGAGGTTTGGTGTACATTCTGTTAATTCCACCAAAGCGAGATGTCAGCTGCCTGAAGGTGAAAGCAGTTTGTTCAGATGCTGCATCCATCAGCAGCATGCAGGCAGCAGGTCATTAGTCACTACATTAATCACAGTGCTTATTAATCAATGCTGTTCTGCCATTTGGATTTTCAGTCATCAACTTTGCTCCCAAATCTCTGCACTTGGCTGTTAATATTTGTTGCTATTCATGTTTTATTTGCTGTGTTGCTAGCCTATGCGGACACATGTTGAATTCATAATTGTTGTGCTTTTTCTGCACACTGTGCTGAAAGATAAAAAACAATATGCTTGCTGAAATAAAATTGGCAGACACTGTATATAACAGTAATGAAGACTTCCTCCCACCTCCAAAGACATGCACCTGGGGATAGGTTGATTGGCAACACTAAATTGGCCCTAGTGTGTGAATGTGAGTGTGAATGTTGTCTGTCTATCTGTGTTGGCCCTGTCACGCCAATTTTCTTCCCATTTCAAAAACCTTCCTATCCCCCATTTACTTCCGGGGTCATTTCCTCTTACGTCATTTCCTCTTACTTACGTCATTTCCTCTTATGTCATTGACAGCGATCGATAGAATCCAAATCTCCTGAAAATGGTGGTGTCACTGAGATAGAATCCAAATCTCCTGAAAATGGTGGTGTCACTGAATGATATTTGTCTTTATCTTTCCCAGGGAACTTATGTCAAACACCAGCAGGCTTCGAAACATTTCAAGCGGAGTGTTAGGGCCGCTGCTGGGAACTTCTGTCTTCGTGGTAACGTGCAAAAAATATTAATTAATATATAATACTGTTAAATGTCTGTACTTTAAATCAACATTATTGTTGAAACCATTTCACTAATATTAATTCATATATAATAATGTTAAATGTCATCTGACTTCACTGAGGTACATATGTGCACATAAATGTCATTTTAATTTAGTTCACTTACACAGAGAACTAAAAAAAACTGAATTTAACGAATACATTTAGTTTTAATAAAGTTTGATAATGTTGATTGATAATGAATTAACTAATTGTACACTGTTATTAATTTCCGCATATGTCCACTAGTCAAATGTGCAGTCAGGAATATCCTCAAGTTAATTTGTCCGATTAATACTTGTCCGATTAATACAGACGTTTTGTTAACGCTATATTATTAAAAAAAAAACAGCGACGGGCAGTCAAAGCCGAAGTGCTATTGATTGCTGTCAATGACGTAAGAGGAAATGACGTAAGTATGAGGAAATGACGTAAGAGGAAATTACCCCGGAAGTAAATGGGGGATAGGAAGGTTTTTGTAATGGGAAGAAAATTGGCGTGACAGCCCTGTGATGAGGTGGCGACTTGTCCAGGGTGCCCTTATGCCCATGTGCAGCTGGGATAGGCTCCAGCACACCCCGCGACCCCGTAAGGGACAAGCGGTAGAAAAGGGATGGATGGATGGATGGGTTGCTTTTGCTATAGTGACACATAGTTCAGTTCAAAACTTGGGAGCAGATTCCTTAAATCAGTGCAGATCTTTGACTTGTTTTTTTGTAGTAGGTTTTATATATATATATATATATATATATATATATATATATATATATATATATATATATATATATATATATATATATATATATATATATATATATATATATATATATTGCACTTCTGTCATATACAGGATCTTTGAAAAATGTATTTGAATAGCTCTGGTTGAGCGAGTTTTTCAGTTTTATTAGCCTTTAGGACCTTACAGAACTTTCCACCGCAGCTTTTCTCCCCAACAACACAAAAAAGTGTTCACTTGCAGGTCGAAACGTGTTAAACACTTTAGTCACTGTGTCATTATCGCCAAGTTGGAGGTCTGGCGGCGCCTCACAAACACCTCAAAGGTATCAGACACTTCATTCAGGTACAAAAAAATGCCGCTTTGCAAAGATTGTGATGCTCATTTTTGGTGTGCTGGCCCGCTTGTGCGCCCGTGTGGCGATCCAAGCCAGTCAGCTCCAATGCTTCTTCAGCTTGCCAGGTGGCATCATTTAAATTTTAACACACTTTATTTAAAAGACGCTCACAGAAGTCCCGAAGGATCTGAAATTTCTGCCTCGGTGCTGCACTGGAACTGCTACAGTGCTTTTTTTTGTTTGCGTTTCAGAACACATATTCCCCCATCGGATGCAATGTCAATAGTCTGTTCCAGAGTCAAACTGTGGCAATCAAACAGAAACTTAAGTAGCGTTGTTGCACGTGCTCGTGACATGTGATTCCCCAGTGCACGCCTGCCGGCGACACATCTGAGCCACATATCGTCTGCAGCCACGCTGCATCGCGTCACAGTGGAAACGGCAAATTGGCCGGCGGCACAGGCCATCTGCTCTCGCTGTCCTACGTGCCGCCATTACTGCCTTTTTGTTGCCACCAGCTATTGCCCTTTTTTCATAGCATGTTGTTTAGCAGGTTCATTTGACGTTACTATATGTTCACTTTGTTTTTGGTGTACATTTTTTTCTAATAAAAGGCACCTATTTGAGCTAATGTAATGTTATTTTAGCAGTTGTATCGTGTTTTAGGCTTACAACTTTCATTCAGTTTTGTATTAGCTTGTTGATTATTCATGTAATGTATGCCAGTAAGGTTTGATTTAGCACATAAGACACTTTTCGGAGTTTAATTGCATTATGCCTTTGATTTAGCATGCAGTTATAGCTTACCTTTTGAATGAGCCTTGACCGTTACAGTACTTTGGCAGTTTAATTTGATAAAATGTTACTCCATTTTGTGTGTGTGTACGTAATACGAATGTAGCTTAGCAGGAAATGTTAAAGTCGGCACCCAAAACTAGCCAATAGTTTAGCCTTTCAGCATGAGCTTTGATTTTTTATGTGAGATTCAACATGAACAGTAGCTGAGCAGCGCATGCACAGTTTAATTCAAGTTTAGCAAGCAGTTCAATTTAGCATGCTGCTTAAATTGTTTACGTGACAAGAACTTAGCTTAGCAGGTAGCCTACCGTTAAAGATGACACCCAAAAGTAGCCAAGGTTAGTACTTTAGCCAGTTTGACTTAGCGATGGCTTTGCTGTTCTACGTAAAGCCTAGCAGTTTGATTTAGCTTAAATTGGCTAGTCCAGTTAAGCACATAGCTCGTAGCTTCCTGTATTCTGAACCCTTAATTTCATGTGCATCTTAGTAGTTCTTTCGTGTGAGAGTATAGCATGTAGCCTAGTGTTGGAGCTATCAATTTCATTTATAGCGTGAGCGTTTACCTGACAGATTATGTTGATTCTTCTTTTTGTGTGGTCTTTGTGTCCGCCATATTGAAAGGTAGCGCCCGCAGTTCACTGTTTACACACGGATAACATAGAAACACAGTAAATATATTGCCAAGCAGATTGTTTTTCCGTCAAATAAGCAGTTTTTTTAGCATCTTGTCAGATTTAATCACCTGTTTGTTAGTAAGTCTGTGATTTGAAGCAAAAAAGGCTGCTGTAGAGTTTTAGTTCTGTGTGTTACAGTACACAGTTTGTTAGCATACCTGAAGGGGCGGAGCTTTACACAGTACAGTGTGTTGATTGGCGGATAGATAATTGTTACAAGAAAACGGAAAGTAACAAACAAAGAAAAAACACAGGTAAATGTGCTTATGTCAGCAGAAGTATGTACAATATAGAAAATATACTGCTCTGATAAATCAGCGGCATTTGTAGCCTCCATCTGATGGATGTCAGTAAAAAAAATGGTGAGGTGTTGCAGTCGCCAGAGCATGACTCAGCACTCTCTCTGTTCAATCAATAAGTGGTTCTTCCTGCTTGTTTGCATTCAACATCATAGCTGACTGGATATTGCTTATTGTCATTATTACCAGAGTCGTGCATAAAGAGAGTATGGCCAACCAAAAAACCGGCGCCATGACTGCTACCAAGGACGTGTGACGAAACAAAACCAAATAGTTCTAAACATACTCCAGCTCATAAAATTACAATAAAACATGCTTTTATTTCGTGAAAGTAGAATTTTGCGGCTGTATTTGACGCACTCTGCTGCTACATTCATGCGGTGTTTCGTGACCAGCAGGCACTCTAACACGACCCAATAGTAAAAAGAATACAAAGAACGACCAAAAAATATCTTATTACCCTCATTTTGCCAACGTCTTCATTAGATTTGGACCAACAATCACAGAAATTGTGACTTTTGTGTGAAGTATGTCAAGTGAGCAAGCCAAAGTGATATGCGTTAAGGTCATAAGTGCCTTGAATAACCTAAACATGACTGAATGCAGACAAAAACCCAAATGAGTGATCCCATGTAATGGCAGGTTTGGACATCAACTGCTAATTTTCAGACTCTGAGGATGAGGGAGAATGGGAACAAAAGGATAACTCTACCCATAATGGGCTGAGTGAGACAGACCCTGACAGTAATTTTCTTATTACAGTAATGAGCAATTGTAAATATTACGAAGATCCGCAGGAGATTGATAACATCAAAGCTATCAGTATTACACATGTACAGTAGAAATCTAAATGCAAACTCTTTGCATATTCAAAACTATCTTCTGCATCTTAACTTTTCTTTTGACAGCATGGCATTTTCTGAAACTTACTTGCAAGATGAAATAAACAATACAGACTTTATATTGGAAAATTATATCTGTTATAAAATGGGGGTGGAGTAGGTCTCTTTGTACTCCAAAATGTCAAACGCAAACTAATTTAAAAAATGTCAGTAGCTCATAAGATTATGGAAAGCATCACAGTGGAAATAGAAATGAAAACATTAAGAATATACAGGTGAGCTGCATTTACAGAGCACCTGGTTCAAATATTGAACTCTTTACGGAAGCTCTGGAAAAAATGATAAACCGAAAGATGTGATTATGTGTGGTGACTTTATTATCGATATGTTGAAGGCAAAATACAATAGGACCATTGAACACTTCATTAACATAATGTAGAGTATGATGCTACACCCCAAAATTACCAAATCAACAAGAGGTACTCTACACAGTGCTACCATAATAGGTAATTTTTTTCACTAATATTTTCAAGACCAAAACACTTGGTGGAATACTAATAAATAACATTACAGACCACCTGCCAATGTTTGTCTTTCTTGAAGTTGGAGATGACAGAAAACGGCAAACGCCAACCACGTAAAGGAGGAAAATAGCAATAGCTTAGAGACCAAAATTGGGAGACAACAATAAATGCAAATGATGTAGACAATACGTATAATAACTTCATGACTGTTTTCAATCATACCTATATGTGCATTGCCCTCTGGTAAAATTCAACCATAAGAAAACAAATGCACAAACTCTGGATGACGAGGGGTTTGAGAGGAATACTCTTTACAAAAAAATATTGTATAAAAGTATTGAATCTGAAAATAGGCACAAAGAGAACAAAAATAAATTAACTAATATAATAAAGAAATGCAAAAGAGAATATTATAGAATCTTGCGTGAAAGTAACAAATCTTACATAAAAGGTTTCTGGAAAGTATTAAACAACATAATTGGTCCAAAATGAAAGATTTTGCAGATCACTACACTCATGGCAAGGAGACTCTCATCAACTGACAAGAAGTAGCTGGTGGCTTCAATAAATACTTTGTCGAAATTGAATTAGCTAAAACAATTGCTCCATCAACCAATCTCCATGACCAGCTGTCATTTGGGGAAATCCAAATTCTGACTCCTTCTTTCTCACCCCTGTTGATGAAAAAGAGATTTTGCAGGTCGTGGGAACATTTAAGAATAAAACACCAAAAGACTGGAGATACAAGTTATACAAGAAATAATTAAGCCTATAAGGCGCATTTGTAACTTACCTTTTGTAACTGGCAAATTTCCATCCAAAATGAAAAATAGCCAAGTCCTTCCCTTCCAGTTGTCAAAAATGGTCATAGACACTCTTTTGTAAATTACAGACCGATTTCTCTCTTGCCATAAAATATCAAACATTTTTGAAAAACTTTTTGCGGAACATTTAAACAACAATATGACTAAAAACAAATTGTTACATGAAAGCCAATATGGCTTTAGAGAAAATCGCTCTACAATACTTGCAGTCATGGACTTGTACGTTGAGGAGGTTAGTAACAGTATTGGTAAAAAAATAATATTCTCTTGCAGTGTTTATAGACTTAAAACATTTTTTGACACGATTGACCACACAATCTTAATCCTGAAATTTGGTAAACTAGGAATCAGAGGCTGCCAATTACAGTGGTTGAAATCGTACCTATCTAAAGGACAACAGTTTGTCCACTCGGGGGAGTGTGTCTCCTCCCTGAGGGGCGTTATCTGTGGTGTCCCCTAGGGTTCGGCCCAATTCTTTTTCTCTCTTATATAAATGACTGGTGTTTCATCTCCAAAAGGCTCAAGTTAGTATTCTTTGCAGATGACACAACAATTCTGTCCACGGGGGGGAAACCTCCAACAGTTACTTATTGAGGCCTTTATCAAAATTAGAAAAATTAAAGAATGGTTTGATAACAATAAATTATCACTCAATCAAAAAATAAAATCATGGTTATAGTAAATCAAAGGATTGTTACTGAACCTAAACTGACAATAAATGACGACATTATAAAACACGTTGAAAAATACAACTTTTGTTGTGTCACGTATGATCATAAACTCTGCTGGAAGCCCCAACTGACATGTGTTGAAAACAAGATGACTAAACCAGTATCAGTCATGAGAAAATCAAAGCACTTGTTGAATGAAAAAATACTTTTCACTGTTTATTGTACTCTTGTCTTGCCATATATGAGCTACTGTGTAAAGATCTGGGGTAATACTTAAAAAAACAATCTTAATGACATTAAATCTAACCGCCTTAAATTATCATTTGTCCCAGCCTCCATTAAGCTGACCAACAATGTGCAATAGAATGTTAATACATAGGTTAGCACTTTTTTAGCACATAGCACTTTAGCACATAGCACTTTAGAACTAAGAACTTTAGCACACAGCACTTTATCCATGAGCTCTAGTGCAATGCACACTGGTACTTTATCTTTATCTCCATACTGTAGATTTTATGCCTACATCAAAGTGACACCTATGTCTATCAAGCTCCATGTTCTGATGTTTAAATGTTAGTTGTCTGGTTGTGGTTGTGTCTGTGCTTGTGTTTTTGTTCTGTTGTTTTTGTGTATGTTAAGAAAGCAATGATGCACTGTGCCCAAGACAAATTTCCCCGCGGGGACAATAAAGTTGAACCTTGAACCTTGATATCTATCATGCAAAAAAAGCTAAGAGTACAGGTTATTTGGAACACACAAACCTTCTTTTTACTCAAATCTAAAATAATGGAATTTGAAGACCTAATATTATTCAAAACCCTACAAATAATGTATAAAGTAAGAAATTATTTGCTTTTAATTAATATCCTCAAAATGTTCAAAAATAGAGACTGTAAATACAACCTGAGAGGACAAATGAACTTCAGGAAATTGCATGTTCGTAGTACCCTAAAGAGCATGTTCATTACACGGCATGGTGTTGACCTGTGGAATGAACTTGAAGATGGTCTAAAAAGTATCACCAAATGTCCTAACTTAAAAAGATTGCATACGATAAGTGTACTTAGAAAATATGCCAATGAAGAGCGGGATCACAATTAACATGATTGCACTGGAAAAACTGGTATCCTCATGAAATACTGTTATTATGATAATGATGACGATGACTTATATAAGTATCACTTTGACTCAGGTACCTCTGTAATGTATTAACTTCAATTTGACAACATTTTGTATGGTAAACTCTTTTGTACGCACGCACGCACACACACACGCACACATACACGCACACACAGACTTGTCTATGCAGGATCAATGCGCATACACACGCACAGGAAGTGTATGAGAAAGCGCATGGATGTACACTACACAATCACAGTTATTGTGAATTTGATATTGATTTCGGTAAAAATTTGTGGGAGTCATCGTATATGCAAGAAATTAACAGCTGTAATGAAATGTGACTATTTTAAAAAGGGGTAAGCGATTATAAGTAGTTTTACTTCTTCTTATTCCTTTTAAGCTCATGGTGCTTTTGCTATGCAACTGTGTACACGCAACATTCTTGTTTCTTATGCTGAGTAAGGATATATATGTATTGCTTTTATTTTTGAGCTCAAATAAATAAACTGTGGTGGTTGCCTCCAATGTATTTGTAATCACTGTATGTATCACTCATGTATTATTCTAACTGATCTTTCTTTTTTCTAACATTCTAAGTGAATAAGAGTACGTTTGTTCTTCTTTCCCCATATCTCTGCACAATAACTCAGACATGGTTACACTTGTCAGCAGTAGAGAATATGCAGTGATTTTTGGTCCAGAACATATTTTGCTTTATACATTATTGAAGTATTTCTTGCCACTTGATAATTTCCAATTGATTTTCTCATTTATTATTACACCCAAAATGTGGTTTATTTTACTCTTTCTCTGTCTATTTGTATTTGTGTTTGACCCTCTCTTCTACTTTTACCAAATATCATATTAGTTTTACTGAGATTCAAAAAGTCTGTTTTCGTCAAACCATCTCTTTAATTTGTTAATTTCCTCTGTTATTATTTGTATTACCTTCTGTGTGTTCTGTCCTGAACAAAACACAGACTTTGTGTCGGTGGCTCTCCAGTGTTGATGGCGAACCTTCACTTCCCATACTTGACTTTGTTCTGGATTATTGGAAAGCTTTCCACAATTCTTGTGAGTGGAACAGCCCCATGCTGCAAAACAGGGCCTTTATAAACGTCGAAAAAATAACGAGGCAGCATCGCAAAGACATAGGATCAGTTCAAAGTTAGTAGCAGTCATGGCGCCCTGTAGTCACGTGAGTGCCTTTTGACCAATCATTGAGGAGATCACCTGGAACCGAGTTGGCCATACTGTCTTAATACTCGACTCTGGTTTTTTGTAGTTTAACTTTGCACAGTTTGAAGACAAGCAAAGTGATGCTAGTGCACTTTTTCTACTAGTGACTCAACATTAGCTTCATGCTAACACTATGAAACTATCGAGAAACCCTCCTCAGGTCGCACAATTTGGAATTTGAGCAAATACACAATGCTAGACCTTAGTCTACCATGCAAGTCCATCGGAGGGTTACCTCTATGTTGCTTTTTCTTCGTCTTTTTGCGTGACATTTTCATATCACTTCTTTTTACGCTTGTATAAATGAGAAAATGTTCACTTGATGAAGGTATTCTGATGGCCACAGCTTGACCCTGGAACAGATTCATTTCTATTTCCACGACTTCCTGCGGGAGTTGAATGTTAATAAAGTCGGTCAGCTGTAGGATGGGACGATGATCATTGTGGAAGGGAAGCGTTAGGAACAACACAACGCTGCTTCCTTTGATAAGTGCATGGCTTGTACACACACACACACACATTCCATTAGCGCTGACATCAATCAGTTTGTGTGTGTGGTAGCCTGCAGCCTGCATGTTTTGTGTGTTAGCTTTCGTCGTATGTTGCATTTCATCGGGCTCGGCGGGGGCAAGAAGACCCGGTTAGCAAATATGTCAGCCCTGAGATAAACCTCCTGCACTGCAAGCGGGTTGGGGGGGTCACATGGTCTTAAGTCACGTCGCAGTCATGATGCTGAACGCTAGTTTGTGTAACGGACTACGAACTAAAAGAAATCTGCACAGTTGCTGTATTCAATTCATTTTTGAAACTTTACAGTGCAACCGGATGATGATCTAATTAAAGAAGCTGTTCCAGATACAATGCTGTGATGTTAAGAATATGAGGATGTTGTTAAATATTCATCTGTGTTGACCACAAGTGCTGGTTAAGGGGCTTTGTCTCCTAGCAAGTAGAACACAACTCACTGCTGTTGGCATGGAAACAGTGTCACACTTTTGTGGCAGAGGCGGCCCCTTTGATCGCTCTCCTTAACTAGGTTCACCATCGACACATTGATTGATTAGGGCCCTAAAGCGAGGATGGTATTGTCAACGTAATGACGTAATAGTTGAATTAGCGAAAAGGCTATGACGCGTTTGCAAAAGGTGAGTGAAAGACATGAAAAGCAAGACCAATATGTTTACAACGACAAACAAAGTTTTATGTTGCTTCTTTTTGTGTGTTTTTTGAGATGCCACTGAGTGCTTTTGAATGGGGGAAGGGCCCACAGGGGCACCACCAGGCAGAGCCTCCAAAAGTCTCTACTGGATTTGTCGCAAGTCGCTTTAAAAAAGAGGGTATCTAGAGGGCTCGGATTACCTTCTAAATATAGCAACAAAGCAGCTAAGTTTAAAACACTGATTCTTCTTGCTGTCAATTTTTATTCTCTGTCAGACCAGGTTTACTGGTGCTATAATGTGTTTATGAGTGAGGTCGAATAGATAACGGCTAATCTATTTCAGGCGGGCCTCTAAAAACTGTATATGCAATTTTTTTTACATGAGTTTTGGATTATATGTTTTACAGTGCATTCGGAAAGTATTAACACCACTTGCTTTTTCCACATTTTGTTATGTTACAGCCTTATTCCAAAATGGAATAAATTCATTGTTGTCCTCAAAATTCTACATACAATGCCCCATAATGACAATAGGAAAAGTTTTTTTTTTCTTTTTTTTGCACATTTATTAAAACTAAGAAAACCACATTCACATAAGTATTCACAGCCTTTGCTCAATAATTTGTTGATGCACCTTTGGCAGCAATTACAGCCTCTAGTCTGTTTGAAAACAATGTCACAAGCTTGTCACGCCTATCTTTTGGCAGTTTTTCTTATTCCTCTTTGTAGCACTTCTCAATCTCTATCAGGTTGGATGGGAAGTTTTGGTTTTCACCCAGGATGTCTCTGTACATTGCTGCATTCATCTTAGTCTAGTCAGGGAGGTGACCAGGAACCAGCTGGTCACTCTGTCAGAGTAACAGCATATTTCTGTGGAGAGAACAGAACCTTCCAGAAAGACAACCTTCTCTGCAGCAATCTGCCACTCAGGCCTATATGGAATAGTGGCGAGACGGAAGCCATTTCTTAGTAAATAGTTTGCTAAAATGCACCTGAAAGACTCTTAGACCTTGAGAAACAAAATTCTCTGGTCTGATGGGACAAAGATTGAACTCTTTGGCGTAAATTCCAGCCACCATGTTTGGAGGAAACCAGGCACCTGCTCATCACCAGGCCAATACCATCCCTACAGTAAAGCATGGTGGTGGCAGCATCATGCTGTGGGGATGCTTTTCAGTGGCATGAACTGGGAGACTAGTCAGGATAGAAGAAAAGATAAATGCAGCAATGTACAGAGACATCCTGGATGAAAACCAACACATTCCATCCAACCTGATGGAGCTTAGGAGGTGCTGCAAAGAGGAATGGGCAAAACTGCCCAAAGATAGGTGTGCCAACTTTGTGGCATCATATTCAAAAAGACTTGAAGCTGTAGTTTCTGCCAAAGGTGCATCAACAAAGTATTGAGCAAAGGCTGTCAGTATTTAAGTTCAAACCCCGTTTCCATATGAGTTGGGAAATTGTGTTAGATGTAAATATAAACAGAATACAATGATTTGCAAATCCTTTTCAACCCATAGTCAATTGAATGCACTACAAACACAAGATATTTGATGTTCAAACTCATAAACTTTATTTTTTTTTGCAAATAATAATTAACTTAGAATTTCATGGCTGCAACACATGCCAAAGTAGTTGGGAAAGGGCATGTTCACCACTGTGTTACATGGCCTTTCCTTTTAACAACACTCAGTAAACGTTTGGGAACTGAGGAGACACATTTTTTAAGCTTCTCAGGTGGAATTCTTTCCCATTCTTGCTTGATGTACAGCTTAAGTTGTTCAACAGTTCGGGGGTCTCCCTTGTGGTATTTTAGGCTTCATAATGCGCCACACATTTTCAATGGGAGACAGGTCTGGACTGTAGGCAGGCCAGTCTAGTACCCGCACTCTTTTACTATGAAGCCACGTTGATGTAACACGTGGCTTGGCATTGTCTTGCTGAAATAAGCAGGGGCGTCCATGGTAACGTTGCTTGGATGGCAACATATGTTGCTCCAAAACCTGTATGTACCTTTCAGCATTAATGGCGCCTTCACAGATGTGTAAGTTACCCATGTCTTGGGCACTAATACACCCCCATACCATCACAGATGCTGGCTTTTCAACTTTGCGCCTATAACAATCCGGATGGTTCTTTTCCTCTTTGGTCCGGAGGACACGACGTGCACAGTTTCCAAAAACAATTTGAAATGTGGACTCGTCAGACCACAGAACACTTTTCCACTTTGTATCAGTCCATCTTAGATGAGCTCAGGCCCAGCGAAGCCGACGGCGTTTCTGGGTGTTGTTGATAAACGGTTTTCGCTTTGCATAGGAGAGTTTTAACTTGCACTTACAGATGTAACGACCAACTGTAGTTACTGACAGTGGGTTTCTGAAGTGTTCCTGAGCCCATGTGGTGGTATTCTTTACACACTGATGTCGCTTGTTGATGCAGTACAGCCTGAGGGATCGAAGGTCACGGGCTTAGCTGCTTACGTGCAGTGATTTCTCCAGATTCTCTGAACCCTTTGATGATATTACGGACCGTAGATGGTGAAATCCCTAAATTCTTTGCAATAGTTGGTTGAGAAAGGCAAGCGGTAGAAAATGGATGGATGGATGTTCAACAATTTGCTCACGCATTTGTTGACAAAGTGGTGACCCTCGCCCCATCCTTGTTTGTAATGACTGATAATTTCATGGAATCTACTTTTATACCCAATCATGGCACCCACCTGTTCCCAATTTGCCTGTTCACCTGTGGGATGTTCCAAATAAGTGTTTGATGAGCATTCCTCAACTTTATCAGTATTTATTGCCACCTTTCCCAACTTCTTTGTCACGTGTTGCTGGCATCAAATTCTAAAGTTAATGATTATTCGCACACAAAAAAATGTTTATCAGTTTGAACATCAAATATGTTGTCTTTGTAGCATATTCAACTGAATATGGGTTGAAAATAATTTGCAAATCATTGTATTCCGTTTACATTTACATCTAACACAATTTCCCAACTCATATAGAAACGGGGTTTGTATATATATATATATATATATATATATATATATATATATATATATATATATATATATATATATATATATATATATATATATATATATATACAGTATATATATATATATATATATACAGTATATATATATATATATAGTATATATATATATATATATATATATATATATATATATATATATATATATATATATATATACAATATCTATATATATATATATATATATATATATATATATATATATATATATATATAACTATATTGTGCAACACTAATCCAATCCTAATTTGATAGCACTAGTTAATACAATATATCAACATGAAAAAATTATTCTGCAAGTCACACGTATACAAAAGGAAACCAACTGAGGCAAGATGAACAGTTTTTAAGGTGAAATAATAAAAAAAACACAAAAGTATGTTAAACTCCTAGACCTACTATGTCTCAAGATGGAGGCACCCTGCTCGGCTGCAGCTTCAGAGGCTCATGGTAGTAATGTAACATTTTGGCAAATATACCGGTAAATTCTGTGAATTTCATGGCTGGCTTCCAGCGTGGACACTCCGTTGTAACGTACGACCGCCAGACAATTGTGGATGTGGATGGATCGGACCGTTTTGGACCGAAAGATGCGTATACGTTGGACCTCCTCGCTAGCATCGGAATACTACGCCGGCTACATCCAGCGGCCTGTGAAGCAGCGTAGCCTAGTACCAGCGGGGACGGTCGACGGAGGAGACATAAGCGGTGTGATCGGAAGCAGAAGCGGGGATGCCGAGTGGTGCTAACAACAAAGCTAAAGGCTAATCCCCACAGAATGCCGCTTCCTTCCATCCTGCTTTCAAATGTCCACTCCCTGGAGAACAAACTGGACTACCTTAAGCTGGATTTATATGCAAGACGTGAGATGAGAGACTGCTGCGCCATATTTCTCACAGAAACGTGGCTGAAACCATCCGTTCCGGACGAGGCAGTTAGCATCGAGGGGCTAACTATGTAGTCGGTCAGACAGGAGCAGAACTCTCACTGGTAAATCCCGAAGCGTGGTGTTTGTATATACATCAATAACAACTGGTGCAACAATGGGAAGATAGTCTCATTTCACTGCTCTCCCGATGTAGAAATATTAACTATAAAATGCAGGCCATTTTATTTACCCCGGGAATTCAGTGCTATGATCTTCACAGCAGTGTACATTCCTCCCAGTGCTAAAACCAAAGAAGCTTTGAATGCTTTGTACTGCTCCATCAATGAACTGCAATCTACACATCCAGAGGGAGTTTTCATCGTGGCAGGGGATTTTAATCAAGCTAACATGAAAACTGTGTTCCCTCATTTCCATCAATATATGAATTTAGCAACCAGGGGTGGAAGCAAGCTGGACATGGTGTTCAGCAATATTAAACATGCGTATAAAGCTGCACCACGCCTCCACCTCGGCTCCTCAGACCATCTATCTGTGATGCTAATTCCTGCATACAAGCCCCTGCTGATCAGGAAGCAAGCTACAGTGAAGCAGGTGAGGACCTGGCCAGAGGGAGCAATGTCAGCATTACAAGACTGCTTCGAAACCACAGACTGGGACATGTTCAAGGCAGCCGCCACCGAAAATCATCACACATGTGTGGAGAAGTATGCAGAGTCTGTGTCAGCATACATTTGGAAGTGCATGGAGGATGTCAGTGTGATCAAGAACATCCCCACATGGGCCAACGAGAAACCCTGGATGAATAGTGAGGTACGTGCAATGCTGAAGGCTCGGAACAACACTTTTAAGAGTGGCGACATGGTAGCTTTAAAAACAGCCAGAGCTAACCTGAACCGTGCCATTAAGGTTGCAAAGCGTGCTCACAGTCAGAAAGTGCAGGACTTCTTCGAGAACCCCACAGACACAAGACGAATGTGGCAGGGCATACAGGTCATCACGGACTATAAAGCTGCCCCCGCCCCCCGTCCCTCTGACAACAGTATCAACTTCCTAAATGACCTTAACAACTACTTTGCGAGGTTTGAGACACTTAACACCACTCCGGCGAGAAAATCCATCCCTCGCCCTGATGAGCAGCCGCTCAACCTGGACATAGCGGATGTCCGGAAAACCCTGAGGAGAGTGAACCCCCCGGAAAGCACCGGGACCTGATGACATTCCGGGCAAGGTGCTTAAGGGATGTGCAGACCAGCTGGCTGGGGTTCTCACAGACACCTTTAACATCTCGCTGACCCAGGCTGTGGTACCATCATGTTTTAAGACAGCCACAATCATTCCAGTGCCTAAAAAACCCACAATCTCCTCCCTCAATGATTATCACCCTGTTGCACTCACCACCATCATAATGAAGTGCTTCGAGAGGCTGGTAAAGGAATATATTGTCTCCAGACTTCCCCCCACATTCGACCCATACCAGTTTGCTTATCGCCCTAACCGCTCCACAGAGGACCCCATCTCCTCTGCACTCTACCTGAGCTTAGAACATCTGGAAGGAAAGGACACACACGTGCGGATGTTGTTTCTGGACTTCAGCTCAGCATTCAACACCATAATCCTGCAGCATTTAGTGAGCAAACTGGCCCTCCTTGGATTCAGTACCCCCCTATGCAACTGGCTGCTTGACTTCCTCACAGACAGACCCCAATCTGTGAGAGTGGGCAACAACACCTCCAGTGCCATCTCCCTGAGCACCGGCTCCCCCCAGGGCTGCGTCCTGAGTCCGCTGCTGTTCACGTTGATGACCCATGACTGCTGCGCCAGGTGCACTACTAACCACATTGTGAAGTATGCGGACGACACGACAGTAGTGGGCCTCATCCATGACAACAACGACATGGACTACAGGGAAGAGGTTAAACATCTGGTTGACTGGTGCAGAACCAACAACCTGGTCCTGAACGTCGACAAGGCATCGTTGACTTCAGGAAGCACCAGTCCAGCCACGCTCCACTCTTCATCAATGGCACAGCGGTGGAGATGGTAAGCAGCACCAAGTTCCTGGGGGTGCAGATAACTGACAATATAACCTGGTCCCTACACACCGGCGCTCTTGTAAAAAGAGCTCAGCAGCCAATGCACTTTTTGCGTCGGATGAAAAGAGCACAGCTCCCTCCCCCCATTCTCACCACATTCTACAGAGGCACTATAGAGAGCCTACTGACCAACAGCATCTCTGTCTGGACTGTAGCCTGCAATGCCTCAGACTGGACGTCTCTGAAGAGAGTGGTGAGGACGGCGGAAAATATCATCAGGACTCCTCTTCCTCCTATCCAGGAGATCGCAAAAAGCCGCTGCCTGACCAGGGTGTCAGAAAATCTGCAAAGACTCCTCCCACCCCCACCAAGGACTGTTTTCACTGCTGGACTCTAGAAAGCAGCCTTCGTAGCAGAACCTCCAGGTTCTGTAACAGCTTCTTCCCTCAGGCCGTAAGACTCTTGAACGCATCATAATTATCCCCTCAACTCCTCCCAAAATGGATTAACTCGCTGGAATAAAAAAGACAATATAATATACATCCATAAACGTGGATGCATATGAAAAAGTGCAATATATTTATCTGTACAGTAACCTATTTATTTATTTATACATGCACCTTATTGCTTTTTTATCCTGCACTACCATTAGCTAATACAACGAAATTTCGTTCTTATCTGTACTGTAAAGTTCAAATTTGAATGACAATAAAAAGGAAGTCTAAGTCTAAGTCTACTCTGGACTCTAGTTCGAAGGGTAAAAGGCAACATATGACAGTGCAAAGGTGATTTACATCACAAATGCACCTCACAACACTTGTGTGCAAAATGCAAGTGCAAAAAGAAGTGAAGCAGTGTTAATGGCATAAAAACGTTAACCTTGCTGACAAGTGACTATTGCGGCGCTGTAGTCTTACTGCTTCAAAAGGAAGTATGCTTACATCACGTGACTTCCTGTCTGAATTATTCTTCTTGAACGTCTAATTGGTGTCTTATCAAAGCCACAAAAAGCCAGAGAAAAAGCAGAGTTAACCCCTTTGGGGTGATTTTCCAGATAATGTTGATTGAATTCTGAATTGTACGACTTTAATGTTTGGAGTTTGGTTGTTTTTTGACTGGTGAGATGTGTCTGCTTTCTGTTTGATGTCCAAAGCAAAAAAGTTCAAGGCCAGTCCAGTAATCCAAGTATCCAACCAACAAAATACTGATGCTACCTTTAGTTTGCCGTATTCTGCCTACCACTAGCACCTATCCACACATCCAGTCCCAGTGTCTCCCTGTCTAAATAGTCATGCAGAGACGTGTGCACAGTGACATGGTGCCACCAGGCCGAGGCTGGATTAGAGATTTGTAGCTTTGAGCTGCTCGCTGTTGGTGACTCATCTGACCTGATTTTGCATAGCGGTACAGCAGCAGCATCAAAGGCAGGAAAAAAACACTCCCACTATGAAACACACGTCCATCGTGGACCTGTCGCCATATACTGGATGTTCGTATTTCATCTGCTTTGCAACGCTGATTGTTTGCATGCACGGCAGACAACAGGCCCTTTCCCACCAAAAGTTCAGGATCATTTAGTTCCTGAACGTTAAATTCCTGTAGAAGTGTGTAGTTTGTGTTTCTACAGTACCACATTTGACAGTTCAGGGTACTTATACAAATCAAGCTGATGACCTATGGATGAGTGGTACAGTATATTTCTACACTGATACCATGTAAACCAGGCCTCTGCACTTATTTTGACTTGAGGGGCCAAATTTATAGAAAAAAATGTGTCTGGGGGCCGGGATTAGGATTTGTTATATATTGTATATATTAATTAAAAATATAATATAATATAATAATATAATTTATAAGTATATATTATATACTGTATATATAATATGTAAATATTACATATGTTATATTTTATTTTGTTACTACTGTACATTTTTTGTCTACTTTATACCTACATTGACTTCCTGTTAATGAGAAAGGACGCAAAGAAAAAAGCTCCGCTTCTGCTACCGGAGTTTTTGTTAAAGGCCTACTGAAACCCACTACTACCAACCACGTAGTCTGATAGTTTATATATCAATGATGAAATCTTAACATTGCAACACATGCCAATACGGCCGGGTTAACTTATAAAGTGCAATTTTAAAATTCCCGCCACACTTCCGGTTGAAAAACTCCTTTGGATATGATTTATGCGCGTGACGTCACAAAAGCATCGGAAGTGGTTGGACCCCATCGGACCCGATAGAAAAGCCTCTTGTTTTCTTCGACAAAATTCCACATTATTCTGGACATCTGTGTTGGTGAATCTTTTGCAATTTGTTTAATGAACAATGGAGACTGCAAAGAAAAACGTTGTAGGTGGGATCAATCGTTGTCTTAGCGGCTAAGTACAATACTGTAATATCTGTGATATTTGCATTAGTGTACTGTCTTTAAGGGTTTGGGGAACGCGCATGCGCGAGTGAGTTGGCGGAGAACTTGTGTGTGTGAGCGTGAGTTTTGGCTAACAGCTGCTCGTGTATGTGTGTGCGTTACTTTTTGAACTACAACCAGTTACTGCTTTTTAATAAAGCGATTGAGCAGCGCTTCCTCGTCTGTGTGACTCCTTCTCCACTGCGGGGCATTACAATACTTACAGCAACACAACAAGGACTACTTACTACGCCTAGCCGATGCTTGCCGCCAAACCCACGGATGAAGTCCTTCGTCGTGCCGTTGATCGCTGGAATGCAGGTGAGCACGGCTGTTGATGGGTTTCTATCTTCATTTGAGAACGATGCTACGCGCTAGCTCAGTAGCTAAGTGTGTCACCGATGTATTGTCTTGGAGATAAGTCACTTTAAATGTCCATTTCGCGTGCTCGACTCTCATTTTCAAGAGGATATAGTATCCGAGG
Source organism: Entelurus aequoreus (assembly GCF_033978785.1). Taxonomy (NCBI): domain Eukaryota; kingdom Metazoa; phylum Chordata; class Actinopteri; order Syngnathiformes; family Syngnathidae; genus Entelurus; species Entelurus aequoreus. The sequence continues at coordinate 40,023,790 of NC_084734.1, forward strand.
TGGTTTAAAATACAAATCCGTGATTCACAATAGAAAAAGGAGAGAGTACATAGTTCTGTGAGGTCTGGTTGCTAAGTTAGCTTCAATGGCGTCGTTAGCACAGCATTGTTAACCTTCGCCAGCCTGGAAATCATTAACCGTGTATTTACATGTCCACGGTTTAATAGTATTGTTGATTTTCTATCTATCCTTCCAGTCAGAGGTTTATTTATTTTGTTTCTATCTTCATTTGAGAACGATGCTATCGCGCTAGCTCAGTAGCTAAGTGTGTCACCGATGTATTGTCTTGGAGATAAAAGTCACTTTAAATGTCCATTTCGCGTGCTCGACTCTCATTTTCAAGAGGATATAGTATCCGAGGTGGTTTAAAATACAAAACCGTGATTCACAATAGAAAAAGGAGAGAGTACATAGTTCTGTGAGGTCTGGTTGCTAAGTTAGCTTCAATGGCGTCGTTAGCACAGCATTGTTAACCTTCGCCAGCCTGGAAAGCATTAACCGTGTGTTTACATGTCCACGGTTTAATAGTATTGTTGATTTTCTATCTATCCTTCCAGTCAGGGGTTTATTTTTTTTTGTTTCTATATGCAGTTAAAGCACGATGCTATCACGTTAGCTCATAGCTAAAGCATTTCGCCGATGTATTGTCGTGGAGATAAAAGGCACTGAATAATACAAATAATAACAGAAGAAATTAACAAATTAAAAAGATGGTTTGACAAAAACAGACTATCGTTGAATCTTAGTAAAACTAAAATAATGCTATTTGGTAACAGTAGAAGAGAAAGTCAAACACAAATACAAATAGACGGAATAGAAATTGAAAGAGTAAACGAAACCAAATTTCTAGGTATAATGATTGATGATAAATTGAACTGGAAATCTCACGTAAAAAATATACAACATAAAGTTGCAAGAAACACGTCAATAATGAATAAAGCAAAACATGTTCTAGACCAAAAATCCCTTCATATTCTCTACTGCTCACTAGTGTTACCATATCTGAGCTACTGTGTAGAAATATGGGGAAATAATTACAAAAGTACACTTCATTCATTAACGGTGTTACAAAAAAGATCAGTTAGAATAATACATAATGTTGGATATAGAGAACATACAAACCCTTTATTTATTGAATCAAAAATACTGAAATTCCACGACATAGTGAATTTGCAAACAGCTAAAATTATGCACAAAGCAAACTATAACCTGCTACCCAAGAATATACAGCAATTCTTCTCAAAAAAAGAGGAGAAATATAATCTTAGAGAAAAACGTAATTTAAAACATTTGTTTGCACGTACAACACTTAAGACCTTCAGTATATCAGTATGTGGAATTAAATTATGGAATGGATTAAGCAAAGCAATCAAACAATGTACTAATATGATACACTTCAAGAAACTCTTCAAACTTAAAGTGTTTACAAAGTACAAAGAAGAAGAACCATGACAAACATTCTCAATTTATTTCATCCATCCATTCATTCATTCTTAAAGTAATCTTATTTATCTCATCATATGAAATATGACTTACTTCACCAATTATTATTATTATTAAATTCTTACTATTATTTATTTATTTATTTTTATTGTGATTACTTATGGAGTTTATTGTGAAAAAATTGTGAACAGGAAGTGAACAAAAAGTTTTGCAACTGTTATGTAAAGAAAAGGGGTAGGATTAAATAAGCTCTGCTTCTTCCTACTCCTTTTCGAACATGTTGAAAAGAAACTGGAAATTGTGATGTATCATGTTGTATGCTTGCATGTTCGAAATAAACTCAAACTCAACTCAACTCAACTCAACTACATTATCCTTTCCATCCTTACTCTTTTCATCCTTTGTAAATGAGCTACTGTGTGGAACAATTTCCCTTGTGGATCAATAAAGTTTGTCTGAGTCTAAGTATGTCTATTTTTAGGAACACTAATACAAAACCTCACAATAATGTCTGATTGAATGCTAAAAACGTTATGACAGACCTCCTTAAACAGAATGGAATTAAACATTTTTTTTACTGAATGAGACACCCAGAATGTACATGAAAATAAAGAATGTGGGATTTACAATATTAACTATGAACGATAAAACACTGAATATTGACAACATATGAACGTCACACCCACTCTCGATCGACATATTTAACAATCAAGCGAAACGCAACAAAAATGCAACAAACACAGCAAAATATGAACGCGAAGGGTAAAAAAAACCACCTACTATCTGATATATCACTAAGCTTTAGAACTTTGTTGTAAAAATCTCCTTTCGTGTCTGTCCTGACACCCACATTTCAGGCTGGCCGCTCTGGAAACACTCTGTGGAAAAGCTCCCGACCCACACTGCTTGGTGCCTCGTCTGAGCTGCTGTGACTTAGATTACCGTAGTAACTAGTTTATCATGCAAAAGCGCAGATTCCAACCATTGAAATACTTTATACAGTTCAAGACTTACGGTAATTTGAAAACATCACTGCCCATCATAATGGCCTCCCCACAGTATGCATTATCCTGTTATATCTCACATTCTATATTGTGTTTTGGAGAAAGGTTGTCACATAAACGTGACTTAATTCATTAAAAAGATAATACAAAAGAAAACAAATGTGTATGCATATGTAAATGTATTCAGTTATAAACATTCATTCACTTTCTTCTTTCCTTCATGGATCTAAACTTTACCGCTGCTGGTAGTTTTTTCTATGTTTTTATTTAATAAGTTGTAGGTGTATTTATTTCAGTATAAAAGTGTAAAAAGTGTTTTGCTTGGGTCATAAAATGATGATACTGGTGTGCCAGGGCATACATACATTTTATATTTAACGCTTAAATCCCTGGAGTCTACATCAACTTCAGATCTATTCCTCATTTCATAATGTTTTAGTTTTTTTATGTTTTTTTTGTGTTTGTTTGTTTTTTTGTTTGTTTGTTTTCCGCCCTTTTTTGTCAAACAAAACTATGTTTTTTATGGCAAAATCTTCCAACCAAAAATATTTTTCAAAGTGGAATATTTGATGTGAAGTAATCGGAACCTTTGATAGGTCAATAATTCATAATAACATTGATTTTGATTCAATATTATGTTTTGAGCAATTACCGTTTGAAAGAAGAAAAAAAAAACAGCTTTGTTTTATTAGTCAACATTGCAACTGTTTCTAAATTACATTTCACCTTTAAGCTTTTTTATTTCACTTTTGTTATGTTTTTGTTTATTTTAATAGTATTTTTAGAATGTGCCGTGGGCCTTTAAAACATTAGCTGTGGGCCACAAATGGTTAAAAAAAAATAAAAAAAATAAAATAATCTGCGTCCTTTCTGATTTCAATGCGTTAAAAAGACACAAAAAGTGTGTTAACGCCAACACTGGTTGACAGTATAACAAAATAAGTCACACTTATATTCTGTAACATTCACAGTTTTGGAAAAAAAGTGCAGAGGTAGAAATATTCAAAATAACCTCTTGTATATAATCTAAACATAAATAATGCCTCAAAACAAGTTAATTAAATTTAAACAAAAAACAGCAGACAAGCTATCGCCCTGCACAGCTGTTTTGTGCTTCGTAGTGTCGATATGGGCTTGTAGATCGTTGGCCCCTTTATTTGCCACAGATATATACATTCCTGCTTTGCACACAGTGTATTCTGCTTTCCATGTGTCACGGCCAGGATGAAAACACAGATACTTTTCCCGCAAATCATCCGTGAAGTTGCATTTACGTTTCGGCTTCTCTCTTGTGTTCTGTCTGTCGCTTGACTGTCTCGCTCTCCCGCTCTCTGTCTCTGCCCCTCCCTCACGAATGTTGCTGCGTGCGCACACCTTCACAATTCAAACCCTTCTTAACTCTGGACGTACATTGAAAATACACGCAACCCTAACTCAAAATACCGGACATTTGAGGCGTTTTAGAAACCCCGCCCGGACAGCCCCGCAAAAGAGGACATGTCCGGGGAAGAGACGACGTATGGTCAGTCTAATAAAACTACACAAATAGTGTGTCCCTGACTACTTTTACAGCACTTAGCAAAGTAACTAGTAAACATTATATGTGATTTATCTTTGCTCTTCTCGTTTACTGCCTCCTCTGTTTCACATCTATTCTCAAACAACAAAGTTGGAGTCTCCGCTTCGAAGAATACTGAATACTGTTCTGTAAATACGTTTAAAAGAGTCCGTCCACTTATTGTAGCGTCGCGCATCGAAATTAAGTTTGTAAAAATGAACACACAGCATGAAACTGCATACAAGTTTAAAGACTACAAATGAGTAAAAACGTGAAAAGATAGTTCAACTAATCAGCATTCTTCATCACACCGATGCCACACAAAAGTTTATGCAAGTCGAAAGTTCCTCTCTGTTGCCAAGAATGTTGTAGTAAAAGTACACAAGAAATAGGAAAGTTGTCCTCGCATACTGAAACGGCGGCTGAAGTTTAGGATACTAAGTTTCACAAATGCCCCAACTGTGTTCAATTAGCGTTCAACAGCACGAGTATATGACTATTTGTTTCCGTCAAACTACAAGTGTTCACAAAGTACACAGAACAAGAATTATGGTGAACATCTTGAACCCTTTTTTTCCTTTTTTTTTTTTATTGAGACAAAGATTATTTATATATTTAATATTTGTTTGCTTACTATGGTATATTATTTATTAGTTATTTATTTGTTCACTGTTCTGTTACAGAAAACAAGGAAATTGGATAAAATTGCTATGGTATGAAAAGGGGTAGGATTAGATAAGCTCTGCTTCTTCCTACTCCTTTTCAGACATGCTGTAATGAAACAACTGCAATTGTGTGATGCATTACATTGTATCGTATGCATGTTCAAAATAAACCGAAACTGAACTGAAATGTTGTCTATCTGTGTTTGCCCTGCGATGAGATGGCAACTTGTCCAGGGTGTACCCCGCCTCTCGCCCATGTGCAGCTGGGATAGGCTCCAGCACCCCCTGCCACCCCAAAAGGGACAAGCGGTAGAAGATGGATGGATGGATGGATGGATTTTTAATTAAACATCTGTTATATTATTATAATATGTAAACACATACACGTACATCATACATGCATCATACATACACATACACACACACACACACACACACACACACACACACACACACACACACACACATATATACATGTATAAATATATATATATATATAAATAACCCCTGGCCAAATTTTTTTAGCCCAATGCGGCCCATCACTCAAAAAGTTTGGACACCCCTGATCTAAACCGATAACTATCACGTATATTAGCAGTTATCGTCAAACAGAACATTCTTGAACATTATTTTATACAGATGATTACTGTATCATGTATACTACCAAATATATACATTGTTGCCGTTGTCTTAATGTTTAATGTAAGACTAGTCATGTAGCCATCTGGCCACCTTATCCATGGCTGCTGTAAGTTTTTTGGCAACCGTTTCAGCGTCCTTTCCCCAAGTATAAATAACCGTGTCATCCGCATACATCCGGATATTTACATCCTCACATACAGATGGCAGGTCGTTTATATACATGGAGAAAAGAAGAGGGCCGATGTTAGAGCCTAGTGGCAGGCCAATATCAGTAGCAGTGAAACTGGATGTTGTGTTATCAATACGGACACATTGGGTCCGACCAGATAGCTATGACACAATCCAGGCCAAAGTATTTGTTAGCAGTTTAAAAGTTGTTAATTTTGTAAGTAACGTGGGGTGATTGACTGTATTGAATGCCTTGCGGAGGTCTAAGAATATTGCTCCAACTACACCTCCATTGTAAAAGTTTTGTTTTATTGTTTCTAGTAGAAAGCAACCATTGATTGGTCCATGGAGAATGCTAACGTTTGAAGGAATTTATCATTTTTGATGCAGATTACAAATATTGCTAGCATACATGTACACTTGATGAACTAAATGTACCTATGTTCCTATTAAAGCCCTACTCTTCTTGAGGATTATGTCTGCTTTTGGGAAGAGGTTGGAGTCAGACTTTTTGGAGGAGCAGCATGGCAAGGACAACGTGTCCCACTTTTTGGTGCAGCCACGCAAGAACTACATTTCTTTGATTCAAACAATCACATTGTGAAATAAATCCAAGATTGTGGATCTGACGATTGACAGCCACTTAATGAGTTTATTAGACACAGTTTTTTTCCTTCACGTTTCAAAGAGGATATAGCATCTTGTGTCCCCTTACGTGTTGAAGTGACAGTTGGCCAAGACAATCTGAGGTTTGCTTGTTCTGACTAGCTGAATGGCTCCTAGCCTGAGAAAACCAACATGGCCGCATTGTATGGTATCTCAGCTAGCATCACTGCGGCAGCCTTATAAATGACAGGCTTGGAACAACACGTGCGCAGAACATGTCTTCTTCCTCACCTTCGTTTAGTTCCCTTGTTGACAACCTTTTGTCTAGTTGCCATGGAAACTAGACAACCATATACTGGAGCTATATAGTACTGTATATACCTGTAGAGCATAAGTATGTGTGTGTGTGTGTGTGTGTGTGTGTGTGTGTGTGTGTGTGTGTGTGTGTGTGTGTGTGTGTGTGTGTGTGTGTGTGTGTGTGTGTGTGTGTGTGTGTGTGTGTGTGTGTGTGTGTGTGTGTGTGTGTGTGTGTGTGCGTGCGTGTGTGCGCGCGCGCGTGTGTGTGACAGACAGTATTTAACCCCATCCCTGTGCTCATGTGTGTGTGCAGCAGGTAATTACAGTCGTCCCACTCAGCTCTAAATATACTACAAGCCTCCACAGGCAGCTGTCCAAATGTTTCACATTGACGACTTTTGAAGACCTTTAAAGAGAAAGAGAAGAAAAACCTTGTTCTTTTGTTGAAGAGTCAGCGGTCGGGTCTTTTGGAAGTTTTCACAAGCAATCATTAAAACAGGTGACAGGTAAATGCTACAGCATTGGTCTCACTCAGAAGTCTGTCGGTTGCAAAATGAAGACTTCTTTACTAGTAAAAGAGCAGACAAGTCCACTTGGTCAACGAGTCCATGGTTTCCAGTCGAAGGCTATCGATGAGGGAAATTTGTGTCAAAAGGATGTGTAGCTAATTAAAATTATTATAATCAAAACTTTTCAAGCTGAGGCTCTTTGAAGAATTTTACCTGTGTACGATTGGAGCGGTGATTCAACTTGTGATGACATTTGCAGTCATCATTCTTTCGTCTTGCACAACTGATTAGAAATACCCAAAACATGCATCAAAATCTCTAAAACAATAGATAGATCAGCAGGCCTGAAGGTCAAAGATGCAACTGCATATTCGTGCAGATATTCTCGCATCGCAGACTTTTAAGTGAATTTAAAGGCCTACTGAAACCCACTACTACCGAACACGCAGTCTGATAGTTTATATATCAATGATGAAATCTTAACATTGCAACACATGCCAATACTGCCGGGTTAACTTATAAAGTGCAATTTAAAATTTCCCGCCAAACTTCCGGTTGAAAAAGCCTTTGGAGGATGACGTATGCGCGTGACGTAGCCCGGGGAACAGAGGTATGCCTTCCCCATTGAATACAATACAAAAAAGCTCTGTTTTCATTTCATAATTCCACAGTATTCTGAACATCTGTGTTGGTGAATCTTTTGCAATTTGTTTAATGAACAATGGAGGCTGCAAAGAAGAACGTTGTAGGTGGGATCGGTGTATTAGCGGCTGGCTGTAGCAACACAACAAGGACTACTTACTTGGATAGCAGACGCCTAGCCGATGCTAGCCGCGGCCACCGCACGGATGATCGGGTGAAGTCCTTCGTCGCGCCGTCGATCGCTGGAACGCAGGTGAGCACGGGTGTTGATGAGCAGAGCAGATGAGGGCTGGCTGGCGTAGGTGGAGCGCTAATGTTTTTAGCATAGCTCTGTGAGGTCCGGTTGCTAAGTTGATAAGTTAGCCTTAGCGTCGTTAGCAACAGCATTGTTAAGCTTTGCCAGGCTGAGATCTATTAACCGTGTAGTTACATGTACATGGTTTAATAGTATTGTTGATCTTCTGTCTATCCTTCCAGTCAGGGATTTATTTATTTTGTTTCTATCTGCATTTGAGACAGATGCTATCACGTTAGCTCATGCTAAAGAGCTTCGTCGATGTATTGTCGTGGAGATAAAAGGCACTGTGAATGTCCATTTCGCGTTCTCGACTCTCATTTTCAAGAGGATATAGTATCCGAGGTGGTTTAAAATACAAATCCGTGATCCACAATAGAAAAAGGAGAGAGTGTGGAATCCAATGAGCCAGCTTGTACCTAAGTTACGGTCAGAGCGAAAAAAAACATGTATTTCACTGCATTCTAGTCCGTCACTCTAACGTTCCTCATCCACGAATCTTTCATCCTCGCTCAAATTAATGGGGTAATCGTCGCTTTCTCGGTCCGAATAGATCTAGCTGCGTTGAAAACAATAGGAAAATATGAGGGAACAACTGACAACGTCACGCTACTTCCGGTAGGGGCAAGGTTTTTTTTTATCAGAGACCAAAAGTTGCGAACTTTATCGATGTTGTTCTATACTAAATCCTTTCAGCAAAAATATGGCAATATCGCAAAATGATCAAGTATGACACATAGAATGGATCTGCTATCCCCGTTTAAATAAAAAAAATTCATTTCAGTAGGCCTTTAAGTGTATGTTTGCTGTAATATTTTAACAACAACCATGTGGGTCAGTTGGTCAGTGTTTTGCCGTCTTCTGTAGTCTTGCCATTGGACATCCGAGGACAAATGTCATTTTTGTCTACTTTTTTAATTTTGTTACTGTTGTGGTTTGGAGTGATGTTTTCATGAAGATGTGTTCCTCTGATCCTTGAGTATTTTATTTGTTAGTTTAGGTCACAAGATTAGACTGTTCATTTGTTTGATCATGGTGATGTGTTTTGTGATGCCAAAATGTAGAGGACAGCAGGCAGCTTGCAGGTAAGATGAGTTTTTAATACCAGCAACAAGGTGAAATACAGACAGAAGCTCAAAGGCAAAACTTAGCATAGCATAGCACCATGAAAACGTAGGTAGTAGCGTAAAGCTAAACAGGAAAACATACAGTTGCGTGAAGCAAACAACGAACCCGACCCGAAGGTGGGGTAACACTGGTATAAAGCTCTCTGATTAGCAATCAGAAGAAGGTACGTCTTCTGATCACTAATCAGAGGCAGGTGAGTCTCCTGATCACTAATCAGAGGCAAGTGAGTTCGATCAGCGCCCCTAGCAACCAGAGGTAAACAACAAAAGGAGCGCTGAAGCAGAAATAGGACCTCAAACGGAGAAAATCCACAACAAAAACAAAACAAGACATTACCTGCAGGGACAGGTCATGAAAATGTGTTCATTGATTGGGTTGTTCTTTAATTAAGTAGTTCATTTGTCACAATAGCTTTTCCTTAAGGTTGTTTATTGTTTTATTGATATGTTTGTTGTCTGGTTTAATAGTTAAGTTTGTATTTGTTTGTCAGGATGTTTTTTTTTCTTCATTGATCTGTTTTTTTGTCCACCTGTTTGTTCAATGTTTCGACAATATGATCTTCTGGTTGTGTTTTTATTTGCCCGTTGAATGGTTCATTGTTTGATTTTGTCCCTTTTTTTGTGCACAGTGCACATTATTAATTGTAAATAATCTGCTGTATGGCTGGTAAATAATGCAGATTATAGCATAGTTGAGAATTTACATCTGTAGTCCCCCATGCCAGTGTGGGAGCAAGGTGTGTGGATTGTCTTGCCCAGGGACACACTGGCAGTGACTGAGATGGCAGAAGCCGGATCTATACCAGGAACTCTCAAGTTTCTGGATGACCGCTCTACAATCTGACCCACGCCGCCGGTTCGTTGTACGTTGTTGTAGTGGGTAGTTTTAATAGTTTGTTGATTTTTTTTCTGTTGTCTGGTTATTTATTGTTGTTTGATAGTTTATTGATTGGTTTATTTGTTCATAGGTTCATTCGTTGACTGGGATTTTCTGTTGTTGATTTTTCCATAAATTCATTTGTTTTGGTCATTGGTTCATTCGTTGCTCTGTTAAGCATTGGTAGAGGCCCGTGCAGAGTTGTTAGACATACGATAATACTGCAATCGTATTTGTACAATCATTTCACCCTGTACGATCACAATTTTAAAAATCCCATAATGTTCCATAATGTTCATCCTGCACTGCGCATGATGTTGTGCGTCATCTCATGTACCGCCTTACAGCCAGGTGGGGGTGCTGTTCTGCCATGGGCAGCTTTTTTTACAAAAGCGCTGTTGGTTTATTCCAAGGTCAAACTGGATTTAAGATACAGGATCCTAGGTCATGTTTTTTGTAGCACATGCTCCTTAAAAACCTCAAATCAGAAACAGTACAGGCCAAAAGTTTGGACACACCTTCTCCTCATTCAATGCGTTTTCTTTATTTTCATGACTATTTACATTGTAGATTGTCACTGAAGGCATCACAACTATGAATGGAACATGTGGAGTTATGTACTTAACAAAAAAAGGTGAAATATCTGAAAACATGTTTTATATTCCAGTTTCTTCAAAATAGCCACCCTTTGCTCTGATTTCTGTTTTGCACACTCTTGGCATTCTCTCAATGCGCTTCAAGCACACCTGTGAAGTGAAAACCCTTTCAGGGGACTACCTCTTGAAGCTCATCGAGAGAATGCCAAGAGTGTGCGAAAAAGTAATCAGAGCAGAGGGTGGCTATTTCAAAGAAACTACGTTTGTAGAATATAAAACACTTTTTACCATACCATACCATACCAACTTTATTTATAAAGCCCTTTAAAAACAACCACAGTTGAAAAACAAAGGGCTGTACACCACAAAGAAATAAAGGCAAAGGACAGACTAAAAAATAAAATTTAAAACAGAAGTAAAATACACATTAAAAAAGCAAATACAAAATTACCCTAAGAACAATTTTGTTAGATAAAAAGCAGTTAAAAGTTAAAAACAGTTAAAAAAGTTAAAAGTTAAAAACAGTTTAAAGTCTCATGCTTTTTCAGCTATTTCACCTTTTTTTGTTAAGTACATAACTCCACATGTGTTCATTTATAGTTTTGATGCCTTCAGTGACAATCTACAATGTCAATAGTTATGAAAATAAAGAAAACGCATTGAATGAGGTGTGTCCAAACTTTTGGCATTGTGCTGTATGTAGGATAATTGTCCTCAAAATCCAAATATGTTAAGCTTCTGGCACAACAATTATTTATTTCCGTCTGGCAACCTGGCATCTAAGCTTTAAAATAACTAAACTAGTCGAGGTGAAAGATCTTCTACAGTCTTCTTCTCTCCTTCAAGCCTTTTATTGTTTAGTGCCAGATCAATAACTCTATCATTGATGCATCTGATCTAAAGTGAAACGCGTCCTTGGAGGTTTTATAACAGATTAATTATTATAATTTAATGATGGGAGTCGAACACGGTATAGGATATATTTATATACAGCACGGAGTGGTTCCATCATTAAAAATAAAGAGAGAGACACATCCTGATGTTTGCATAAGTGAAGCTAATTTAGTTTTAAAAAGTGTTGTGTGTGTGTGTGTGTGTGTGTGTGTGTGTGTGTGTGTGTGTGTGTGTGTGTGTGTGTGTGTGTGTGTGTGTGTGTGTGTGTGTGTGTGTGTGTGTGTGTGTGTGTGTGTGTGTATGTGTGTGTGTGTGTGTGTAGCTATAATGCTTGTGCAAGTCAAGCTAAGGGTGGCATGAAATTAGAAAGTCAAGCACACCTCCGCTCTTCCCGCTCCATCGAGCGCCACCAAGTCTTCTCCCGGGGAGGAGCGCTCCATTCCCAAGTGCAGCCAAGCGGAGACATCCAGCCTGCTTTGGCCTCCCTCCTTCGTTAGCACGCACAATAATAACCGATCCATAGCAAAAAAGTTTGTCTCACTTTGGTTTTTGAGGAAAAGCTCAGAATATTACTTAAAATAGGCATGACTAGGTGAAGAGGCCATTTTGTTTCTTAGAGAAAAGTGCTGAGTCATGGCGCTGTTAAGATGGTTAGCATTTAGCATTCACACAACTAGCAATTAGCTCTGAAACCCTGCTTTTTCCTTGGCTGACTTCTCGGCATCATCAACAACAGAGTTAAGTTATACTTTTATTATTCTTTGGCGCTTTTCTTTAGTACTGTTGTGGTAAATGTGACTTTACAAAACCTTTTGTCAGAGTTGCCCAGCCTCACGCTTTGAGTGTGAGAGTCACGCAATTTAACCCATTTTCACGCCACACGCCACACTTGACATTTCTCCCTCTTGTATTTCCCCATTAGTCTATATTTATTTTTGTTCATAATAATAAACGTTTTCCTCGCGATATGTCATGTCGTAGTTCGAGTGACTGATTAGACTTAGACTTAGACAAACTTTAATGATCCACAAGGGAAATTGTCTCACACAGTAGCTCAGATTGACCGAGATAACCTATCCCAGACCAATCCAAAAATGATTGTGCCGAAATCTAGCCAACCACGAAAGGCACTACGCCACAGGTATCAAACTCAAGGCCCGGGGGCCAGCTCTGCCACATCATTTTATTCGGCCCTCGAAAGCATGGAAATAATATGCGTCATTAAAGTACTTTATATTTTCTTACTAAATGTATTAGTTTTTTCCAGTTTGACATAAAAAATACATGTACTCAATGCAATCACATATTTTTCTATATAAATATTATAATGTAACAAATATATGATCATACATTCAATGTTTTTGTTAAACTAAAAATGTTTATCTGCTTGACTTATGATTTCAAAGCAAGTTATTGATCCAATTGTCAAATTTAATAAATAGATTTTACAGCGACTTAATGAAATTTAGTGTGGTTTTACAGCAAGTAAAACATGCTGTATTTTTGAAAAATCATGAAAAAACAGTACCACTGCTTTTTGACCATAAAATGCTGGCAACTGAGCTGTCAGTTTTTTACTATCAATCAATCAATCAATCAATGTTTATTTATATAGCCCTAAATCACAAGTGTCTCAAACTATAAAAAACGGTGGTACTGTTTTGCTATTCACAATAGTGCACGGTAAAATCTACAGTTGTTCTTCTTACGGTAAAATCCGGCATTCAAATTGCCAGAATTTTACTGTAAAATTGCAGTTTTTTATTTACAGTAAAAAACACTACATTTTACAGTAAAATTCTATCAACTGAGCTACCAGTTTTGTACCGTGAAAAACAGTGGTACTGTTTTTTCATTTACAGTAACATGCTGAAAAAAACACTGTTAATTATACGGTAACATTTTTGCGACTGACCTGTCGGTTTTTTACTGTAAAATCAAAACATTTTTTACATTGTACAGAAAAAAAATCAAACATCAAATGCATAGACAATTGTGTGATAATATCCTTCACTGTTAGAAGTGGCTCCCTGAGAGCAAACATAACTGCGATATGGCCCTCAATTAAAACGAGTTTGACACCCCTGCACCACGCAATGTAAACCAATCAGAAGCAACCTAAGACGGGTGTTGGCGTCTCTATCACTCTAATGTCCTCAATGCGGTGCTGACATGAGCCTTTCCTCACAGGTTTGTCGCTTGTCTACTGAAACCTTGTACTGAAAACACTTTTTGTTGTACTTTTAAGTGCAATAACAATAAAATTCCATTCCATTCAAAGCAGAGAGGAGACACACACCACTCTGTGCAAAGCTTCCGCTGTTTTTGCCTCGGTTTACTATGTGAGATTCATGTAAATGTGTCACGCTGCAAATAAAAACAAAACTGTTGTTCATGTTAATGAGCCAGTCAATAGATTTGGTTTGTTTGTGAATAACCCAACCCTTCAGTCTGTTGATCAAATTTGATACTCTTTACATTTAACGATGTAGAACAAAATAAATACAACTAAACTGAAAATCAACAGACGAAAATTAATTTGCAATTCTAATCATAAGTTGCATTTTTTTAACTGACTTTTTATGTCCCCCACTACATTGTTCCTCTCTCCTACAGTGTCCATTGTAATCAATTAGGCCAATGAGCCAATAAAGTCATCTATCAACTTTTATACACATTTTATGAGGGTCAATAGCTACATTGCTTACTGAAAAGTTGTCAACACTGGAAGATCAAGAGAGTTTAGAAGGGATTGAGGACAGTGAGGACGGAGATGTAGAAGAGATACAAATTGAGAACACAGAGACAGAGGATGAGACAGAAGACCCAGCAGAGAAAACAGTGGAGATGATTTTCATGTATAATTTCTGGTGAATTAAGACTAGCATTAGAAGGCCACAGTACAGGGAAAACTGCTGGAGGTGAGGACATCAGTGGGTAAATATAAATCACATTAAAACAGGCCAAATGGGTGTTTTAAACGCATCATGCCACTAAGGCAGACCTGGGCATTCTGCGGCCCGCGGGCCACATCCGGCCCTTTGTGCGTCTCTGTCCAGCCCGCGTGAGGTCAATCATAAATTACAAAATAAATTTCAAAAAGTATCTATGTCGAGTGTGCAATACAATGGTGCTGCTTTTGTTTAGAAAAGTGTTATTTGTATTAATTCCGTCTGGACGTATGCGCTTGCGTGATTGTGAGTGAATGTGAACAGCGGCAATCACAAATTACAAAATAAAGTTTAAAAAACATCTATGTCCTGCGCGCAATACAACTGTGCTGCTTTTATTTTGAAAAGTGTTATCTATGGGCGTATGTCCGTGTGTAACATGTGAGTGAAGGTGCACAGTGACAAGTGATGCATGGTTTACACCGGAGACGCTAAAAAGAGAAAAGTTGATGACGAATGGCGTGTTTTCAACAAGACATGGACTCCCAAGCAACGTTCCCTCTAAGGTGCGCGCCTGCGCAATTGCGCACTGCTCAAGCGTTCTCTGCGCACAGTAAATATATGCCGCGCACCAAATCAAACCCATCTGAATTCTAAACAAAATAAACACATTTATTCTGTGTAATTTTGCAATGCAACTCTGAGTGACAGTGACAAGCGGCCCTAACGTTGTTCGTCAACACCGTTCAATTGAACACCGTTCAATTATTGTAACGTCTATCGAGATGCTTCGAGGACAGGAATTATATCGATCACTTTATTGAGCAAAATTGTTTATATTCGGCCATAACCACACCAAAAACATGACTAAAAAACGTATATCTCGAAAAACTAGTCATTTTCTCCCGTACAAACCAGGCCAAAACCAATTGTCATCTGTCATGTCATCTGTCACCAACACGCATAGAAACTAAGCCACTGGTGCGTTTATGGCCACACAAAAAGTCCGACAACTCAAACACCACACAAAGTTACACTATGACTCCTCAGTCATACGTGTTCTTATTCTACTGTCATTTATCATTAATGTTAATTTATGATATTAATCATGGAATGATGTTACTAGAGAAAGTTACAGGAATGCACACTTCATCCTATGCTTACATTTCATTGTGCAACATGAGGATGTTTAAGGAGAACTAAATGGGATCTCTGAAAGGGGTACAAATGATTTCCAAAGCAGGACCCCCACCCAGACATATTGTACAATACTAATCCATAGCTTATGAAAAACAAGATTTATTTTATTTTCATTACAAGTGGGCCAAATCACTAATATTACAAAATAATCTCATGAAAATGACTCCTCTCATTTGAGTGTTATTATAAAAGATTGATTTGAGACAGGTGTGCTGCTGGTATTGCCACGTGTGATGTTGCTCACATGTGCTCCACTGCATGCTCAGAGAGTTTTTGTGTTTGCTCAGACACATGAACAATTAGAGGGAACATTGCTGCCAAGTATTTCATTACAGAAATTAAAGGTAAAGCCGTGTGCTTAATGTGTGGTACACAGGTTGCTGTGTTTAAAGAATATAATTTGAATCGCCACTACATGACGAAGCACGAGGAAAAATACCGGAATCTGTCTGATGAAGCACGCGCAAGGGAGGCTGATGCGTTGATGGTAAAACTGCAAACCCAACAAGGACTTTTTGCCAAATTTCACACCCCTAGAGATGCAGCCATCGGGACAAGTTTCGTAATTTCTCACAAAATCGCCAGAAAAAGTAAGGCGTTTTCTGACGGAGAGTTTATTAAGGAGTGCTTATTGGACTCTGTTGTGCTGATATGCCCGGAAATGTGGAGCTTCAGCTGAAGAACAGAACGGCCGACTTTGACTGTTTTTCGCTGGCTTTGGATGAGAGCTGCGATGTACGTGACACCGCCCAGCTGCTCATCTTCTTACGTGGGATAACTGCAGACTTTCAAATCACGGAAGAGCTAGCAGCCATGCAGTCAATTAAAAGGGACAACCACAGGTAATGACTTGTTCACATAGGTAAATGCGTGTTTGGACATGTTAGGACTGAAATGGGACAAGCTGGCAGGTGTGACAACAAATCTGACGGGGAAAAAATGTTGGACTTTTAAAGAGGATGCAGGATAAACTTTAAATTAACCCTGTGCAAAAATTGACATTTTTGCATTGTATTATACATCAGGAAGTGTAGTGTAAGACAGTGTTAAAAATAAAACCATCAAAAGCAATCTGCTTTTGGTATAAAGTTAAGTTAGGTTAAATGAAAGTATTATTATTATTATTAATTATTATTATTATTATTATTATTTATCTTACGGTACATCAAAAATAATATTGAGCTAAATTTAATTGAAATATTGTCGATGTGGCCCTCCAGCAGTGCTCGGGTTGCTCATGCGGCCCCCGGTAACAATTAATTGCCCACCCCTGCACTAAGGTCTCACTCTTGTCATATTTCTGAAACTTGGCGGCCCTGTTTTGTTCTTAGCTAGTTAGCAGTCTATGTATAGGGAGCACAGATTAGCATTCAGCATCTGTTTTTTTAATGATTAGCATGTAGCTTAAAGGAATTGAGCGCCATTAACTTAAGTTAACTTTTAACCAATTTACATAAGAAAATGGAAACAGGAAATGATTAAAACGTTATATTGTAGCTCTTTTTGTGTCATTTATAATCATCTGCAAATGGGTGACAAGCTTACAACCTATTAGTTAGCGCAAGGGTTGTAAAAGTTATTTTTTTGGCTTAGAGTTTTATGTTTACTAGTAAAACTATGAACATCTGACATGAAGAAAATATTACCAAAAAAAGTTGATCAATCAAATATATTTTAAGTACTAATAACTATTTGCTTTGTTGTCAATATCAGATATTGATATTTAGCATGCAAAGACCGATATTCGATTGCTCAAAGCATTGTACTGAAAAAATAAGTTGGCTTACAAATCCTTGAATTTTACCGTATGTGACCCACAGTCCATGAGTTAAATGCTAACGTGCTATTGTGAACATTTGAAGCACACTACTGCGTTAGACAAATGTGTGTATTTCTTGGACACGCCACCACACACATGTTCGAATTTGACGACGTGTCACGGACGTTCTGTCGCTCCCAATTCAGACGAGTTAACGATGCCCGCGGACGCTAATGGTGGCAATGGGGAGGAAAAGAGCAAGAATAAACAGATTGATGGAAAGTGATAGTAATTCCTCAAATACTCAGCCAAGCAGCCTGTTGGGGGGACGCTGGCGGGACATAGAAGGCCGCCAAGCAGACCGCCAAGATTATAGGCTCATCGCCTTGATAGGAGAAAATGGAGAAAAAGGAAGCTACAAAGACAGCACAGCTCGTTCTCCTTCTAATAGTTTGGTGTCTCCTTGGCGTTACATCAGAGCTAAGGAAGCCTTGTCCTGTTTTGCCCACAAGGAAATCCTGAGCAATGCGGTATTAGCAGCAAAGCAGGAAATAGATGAGACAAACCACCTTGTCAACTTTGAGGCAAAGCTCTGCTCCTCAAATAAGCCTCGTCGTTGTTTTTTTTCCGCATAAATCCCAGGAATCATCATCATCTTGTAGGATGCGTAGGATGTTGAATTAGGAACGCCAGGATAAGATTTCTCTCATTGTTTCGTGGTTGTTTTTTTTGGCTCGCTGCCGTCAAATGGAGCTCAGTCGCGATGAGGAGAATGAAAATGTGCATCATTTTCCCCCCACTGCAACGCATCTTTTATTCATAACTAAATAAACCTGCGACTGTGTGGTTTAAGATATTTAAATTACGATCGCTTTAAAGCTATGGAAACGCAGGCGCTTACAGCTCAGTGTTAGTTTATTACATTTCATTGTAAAACAGAGGGGTGCTCAAGTATGATAAGTTTGTTTATTTAAAAAATATATTTTGATATATTCATGTGGTCCTTATTTTGTATACATATACACATGTATATATATATATATATATATATATATATATATATATATATATATATATATATATATATATATATTTATATATATATATATATATATATATATATATATATATATATATATATATATATATATATATATATATATATATATATATATATATATATATATATATATATATATATATATATATATATATATATATATATACACACATATACACACATATACATATATATACATATTTGGTCCCTCAAAATGAACGAGTTAACTTGTGTGATTAGTGATTAATCACAACAAATTATCGCATTAATCATGTGCACACTTACATTAATCAAGTAATTTAATTTGACTGTACAAGCTGTTTTACCTTAACGGCTATGCGGTCAGTGATCCGATCAATGCATATGTCATTACAAAAATTAGTGAGTGGACCCTGACTGGTGTGTTCACTGGCAAATTTCACTCCAAAATACAGCCTGAAAGAACTTTAGAGAAATATGTTACCAAGTTGTGTGTTAATTAATGTCATGCATTTAAGTAAAACACATAAAACATTCCTGGATGATATTTTGAGAATAAAATTGCAGTTGTGTACAAATTTTGGGGTCTTTTCTTAAGCAAATGTTAATTGTGCATATACGGTACAGGTCAAAAGTTTGGACACACCTCCTCATTCAATGCGTTTTCTTTATTTTCATGACTATTTACATTGTAGATTGTCACTGAAGGCATCAACACTATGAATGAACACATGTGGAGTTATGTACTTAACAAAAAAAGGTGAAATAACTGTAAACACGTTTTATATTCTAGTTTCTTCAAAATACCCACCCTTTGCTCTGATTACTGCTTTGCACACTCTTGGCATTCTCTCGATGCGCTTCAAGCACACCTGTGAAGTGAAAACCCTTTCAGGTGACTGCCTCTTGAAGCTCATCGAGAGAATGCCAAGAGTGTGCGAAAAAGTTATCAGAGCAAAGGTTGGCTATTTAGAAGAAACTAGAATATAACACTTTTTCATCTATTTCACCTTTTTTTGTTAAGTACATAACTCCACATGTATTCATTCATAGTTTTGATGCCTTCAGTGACAATCTAAAATTTAAACAGTCATGAAAATAAAGAAAACTCATTGAATGAGAAGATGTGTCCAAACTTTGGTCTGTAACATATCCATCCTTTATTTATTAGTTAGAAACATATATTAATTTGTACATATTATTCATTAATTTATTTGACTTAGAGGTAATCTTTTTTTTGTCATTTTAAAATATTTAAAAAATATTTTTTCCTGTCTTTCACACAATTTACACTACCGTTCAAAAGTTTGGGGTCACATTGAAATGTCCTTATTTTTGAAGGAAAAGCACTGTACTTTTCAATGAAGATAACTTTAAACTAGTCTTAACTTTAAAGAAATACACTCTATACATTGCTAATGTGGTAAATGACTATTCTAGCTGCAAATGTCTGGTTTTTGGTGCAATATCTACATAGGTGTATAGAGGCCCATTTCCAGCAACTATCACTCCAGTGTTCTAATGGTACAATGTGTTTGCTCATTGGCTCAGAAGGCTAATTGATGATTAGAAAACCCTTGTGCAATCATGTTCACACATCTGAAAACAGTTTAGCTCGTTACAGAAGCTACAAAACTGACCTTCCTTTGAGCAGATTGAGTTTCTGGAGCATCACATTTGTGGGGTCAATTAAACGCTCAAAATGGCCAGAAAAAGAGAACTTTCATCTGAAACTCGACAGTCTATTCTTGTTCTTAGAAATGAAGGCTATTCCACAAAAATGTTTGGGTGACCCCAAACTTTTGAACGGTAGTGTATTTGTACTTACCTTTTGTGTGTGTGTATATGGGCCACAAACTGTAAAAAAAAAAAAAAAATCAAGCATAGGTTCATATTTTTCAACTTTCTGTGGTTTTAATGATTTAGTATTTAAATTCAAGCAACAAGAACAATAATCAGCATATTTTTCAATGACAGTACGAGTACATTCTCATTCAAGATGACATTGTAGTAAAGCTGCAGTGTGTCATGAATTCATGTTAGGCACAGACACAAATGAGCAAGCATTTCATCTTTTCTGCTGTA
Organism: Entelurus aequoreus; assembly: GCF_033978785.1. NCBI lineage: Eukaryota > Metazoa > Chordata > Actinopteri > Syngnathiformes > Syngnathidae > Entelurus > Entelurus aequoreus. Next base: position 40,044,087 of record NC_084734.1, read on the forward strand.
AACTTACATGACTGATGCTAACAGGCAGCAGCAGAAACAGCGTTTATGTGAATTGTGATGCATTTTTATTGCCTTTAATATGCCGAAGCGCCCACCGGCTGATTGTTCATTAAAGCCAACATTTGCATTTCATCACACAGTTAGCTAGGCGGACGAAGGTGCGCTCGTGCATCGTAATTAAAGTCATCAAAGCTCCAGCTCGCCCAGACGAATTTATCAACATGGCGGGCAGCTGGTTGCCTCTTTCGTTCGGCATGCAAATTTCCTAAATTTTGTTATATTTGTTGTTGTGCAATGACAATTAAGCTTCTATCTAAATCAGTCACCACTGATAGCCACCAGTGGGTCAACAACGATGCGCTTAAAAAATGCTGATAAACAAAACACGCTGATGAGGACCATCCCTCTTTCAGTGGTCTGATTCAACATCAACAAATGCCTCATCACTTATGTTCCGACTTGTGAAGTATTGACCTACTATTTCCACACATTGCTTTCTTTCTCACAACAGCTACAATAAAGTTCACGAGCAGGGAATCTCCTCGCTGTCATATTCCGGCTTTCCTCTCGTCCCAGTCTTATTTTTGGCAATGGATGTTAAGGTCAGGGAGGTGCTTCATGTACGGTAGTTACTTTTATCGGCGGCCAAAAACAGCATTAGCTGATGTCTCATTTATGAGCTTCTTGGTTTGATGGCGGCTGGGAAGCACGGCGGTCCGTCGGAGCGCTTGGCCCGGTTTCTGCTGCTCGTCTGGTCTCTGCAACACATCGCTCTGCCAGATGAGACGCTCGATTTTGTTGTTTTGGTTTGGAAAACAGTCAGTAGTGAGTCAAGTCCCTGAAAGGGAACTTCCTGTACTTGCTGGCAGCATAGTGCACGTGGGGAATAATACAGAAGTAACAATGGATTCCTGAGTTGGTTTTGTTATTCGTTTTGCAAATACTGAGATTTGTATCATTACTCTAGAGCAGGGGTCGGGAACCTTTTTGGCTGAGAGAGCCATGAAAGCCAAATATTTTAAAATGTATTTCCGTGAGAGCCATATAATATTTTTTAACACTGAATACAACTAAATGCGTGCATTTTTAAGTAAGACCAACATTTTTAGAGTATAAGAAGCCTCTTATTATTTTTAATAACATTGTTATTCTGAAGTTAACTATTAGTAAATAAAATACTTCTCACAATTAATGTGACATATTGAACAGGTGCGGTAGAAAACGGATGGATGGATTAAAATGCATGAGAATGTTTTATATTTTGAACATTATTTTTAACACTGATTACCAGCGGAATTATTCATTACTTATCGTGTTAAGCAATGTCAGCTAAGATTTATCTGAGAGCCAGATGCAGTCATCAAAAGAGCCACATCTCGCTCAAGAGCCCTACCCCTGCTCTAGAGCAAGGGAGTCCAAACTATGGCTGGCAAGCCAAGTGCGGCCAGCCAGCATCATCAGTCTCGCCCGCGAGACGTCCCAAGTTGAATAAGAAGTCTGGCCCACGGTATGTCTCGAGTCTAATTTTAATAACATTACAGTCTGATCGCTGGAAACATGTCACAACCTAGATATTGTTTGTAATATTATCAAATTAGGTCAGCTAACGCCTTCTCCAGACTAGGACCTTTCAAGGAATAACAACCTGGTCTTCTCGCCAGGCAGAAGAAGGGGGGCAGAGCAGAAAAGAGGCGGATCAACTGGTTGAAAACGGGGCCTATTTAAAGGCTAGAGTTTATACAGTGGAACCTCAATTTACGAACTCAATTGATTTTTGAATATGGTTTTCCAACCGAAACGTTTGTATAGGGCAGGGGTGTCAAACTCATATTAGCTCAGGGGCCACACAGAGGAAAATCTATTCCCTGGTAAAATCAAGGCATGGTAACTTAAAAACAAAGACAACTTAAGATAGTTTTTCTTGTTTAAAAATAGACCAAGCACATTCTGAAAATGCACAAATCATGTTTTTTTACACATATATTTTGTGATTAACAGTATTCTATCTTCATTTGTTATTTTTTATTCAAACCCCGTTTCTATATGAGTTGTGAAATTGTGTTAGATGTAAATATAAACGGAATACAATGATTTGCAAATCCTTTTCAACCCATATTCAATTGAATGCACTACAAAGACAAGATATTTGATGTTCAAACTCATAAACTTTTTTTTTTTTTTCAAATAATAATTAACTTAGAATTTCATGGCTGCAACACGTGCCAAAGTAGTTAGGAAAGGGCATGTTCACCACTGTGTTACATGGCCTTTCCTTTTAACAACACTTAGTAAACGTTTGGGAACTGAGGAGACACATTTTTTAAGCTTCTCAGGTGGAATTCTTTCCCATTCTTGCTTGATGTACAGCTTAAGTTGTTCAACAGTCCGGGGGTCTCCGTTGTGGTATTTTAGGCTTCATAATGCGCCACACATTTTCAATAGGAGACAGGTCTGGATTACAGGCAGGCCAGTCTAGTAACCGCACTCTTTTACTATGAAGCCACGTTGATGTAACATGTGGCTTGGCATTGTCTTGCTGAAATAAGCAGGGGCGTCCATGGTAACGTTGCTTGGATGGCAACATATGTTGCTCCAAAACCTGTATGTACCTTTCAGCATTAATGGTGCCTTCACAGATGTGTAAGTTACCCATGTCTTGGGCACTAATACACCCTCATACCATCACAAATGCTGGCTTTTCAACTTTGCACCTATAACAATCCGGATGGTTCTTTTTCTCTTTGGTCCGAAGGACATGACGTCCACAGTTTCCTAAAACAATTTGAAATGTGGACTCGTCAGACCACAGAACACTTTTCCACTTTGTATCAGTCCATCTTAGATGAGCTCAGGCCCAGCGAAGCCGACGGCGTTTCTGGGTGTTGTTGATAAACGGTTTTCGCCTTGCATAGGAGAGTTTTAACTTGCACTTACAGATGTAGCGACCAACTGTAGTTACTGACAGTGGGTTTCTGAAGTGTTCCTGGGCCCATGTGGTGATATCCTTTACACACAGATGTCGCTTGTTGATGCAGTACAGCCTGAGGGATCGAAGGTCACGGGCTTAGCTGCTTACGTGCAGTGATTTCTCCAGATTCTCTGAACCCTTTGATGATATTACGGACCGTAGATGGTGAAATCCCTAAATTCCTTGCAATAGCTGGTTGACAAAGGTTTTTCTTAAACTGTTCAACAATTTGCTCACGCATTTGTTGACAAAGTGGTGACCCTCGGCCCATCTTTGTTTGTGAATGACTGAGCATTTCATGGAATCTACTTTTATACCCAATCATGACACCCACCTGTTCCCAATTTGCCTGTTCACCTGTGGGATGTTCCAAATAAGTGTTTGATGAGCATTCCTCAACTTTATCAGTAGTCTTTGTCACGTGTTGCTCGTATAAAATTCTAAAGTTAATGATTATTTGCAAAAAAAAAATGTTTATCAGTTTGAACATCAAATATGTTGTCTTTGTAACATATTCAACTGAATATGGGTAGAAAAGTATTTGCAAATCATTGTATTCCGTTTATATTTACATCTAACACAATTTCCCAACTCATATAGAAACGGGGTTTGTACTTTCTGAATAAATGATGTAATAATGTTCATCAGTCAAATGGGTGGAATTGAGTCTGTTAGAGTTTTAAAACTATGAAATGAATAATATGAAAATCAAATTACAGGATGTTATTAATGTAATGTACTCATTTTACTCACTTCATTAATCTCACATGAAGTTAAAGGGGGTACATTCGATCTCAGCATATTTATGTGCGCCCAGCTGTAAGTACAACACGAAATGTACATATTATCAAAAGCATTTATTTGGGGTAGGAATGTCACAGGTTACATTACCAACAACATATTTGACAATAAAAGCATGAACGTAACAATCCACATGTTAAAGTTAAAGTGGCGTGGCGAAGTTGGGAGATGGCTGTGCCAGCAATCTGAGGGTTACTGGTTCAATCCCCACCTTCTACCATCCTAGTCACGTCCGTTGTGTCCTTGAGCAAGACACTTCACCCTTGCTCCTGATGGGTCCTGGTTAGCGCCTTGCATGGCAGCTCCCGCCATCAGTGTGTGAATGTGTGTGTGTATAGGTGAATGTGGAAATAGTGTCAAAGCGCTTCGAGTTCCTTAAAAAGGTAGAAAAGCGCTATACAAGTACAACCCATTTACCACTGATAGTCACACACACACACTAAGTGTGGTGAAATTACCCTCTGCATTCGACCCATCCCCTTGTTCCACCCCCTGGGAGGTGAGGGGAGCAGTGAGCAGCAGCGGTCGGGAATCATTTTGGTGATTTAACCCCCAATTCCAACCCTTGATGCTGAGTGCCAAGCAGGGAGGTAATGGGTCCCTATTTTATAGTCTTTGGTATGACTCGGCCGGGGTTTGAGCTCACGACCTACCGATCTCAGGGCGGACACTCTAACCACAAGCCACTTATGTTGCATATTATCAGTAATTAGCAGCGTAAGTAGTAGTGCCAAACACCATAGTGTTGCCTCTCTGCATGGCACACAGCTCCGCCCCCTCTAAAGTCATGCACGCTTGCGGCAGGGGATGCAAAAAATTGCTTTTGCGTTGTACTTATAAAACTCCTCTCGCGGGCCGGGTAAAACCTGTTTGTGGGCCTGATCCGGCCCGCGGGCCGTACATTTGTCACCCCTGCATTATCCGATGCTTGTTTTTTTTGTTGATATCAAACTGATATCCAATATCAATATCTTCTACTTTCTATACACCTACTAATTTATACTGCACATGATAATAGTCGTTGTTTACGGTTCACAGCCTCGACGGTGACATCTTGAGTTTGCTTTGATAGACTGTGATGCATCAACAAGCACTCCATGTTAATCGCTTTTAAAACACTGCGCCATAAGCCTGCTTCCTAACACTTCTCTGGGCACACAGGTCATCTACGCGCTCAACACCAAGAACGACGAACATGAGGCGGCCATCGCCACCCTGAAGGAGGCGCACGAGGAGGAAGTGCAGCAGATCCTCTCAGAAACCAGGGAGAAGATTTTACAGGTAATTCATTCATATCCTATTTTTTTCCTTTCACTTTGAAAACCTCTGGAACCATCTAGAACAGGGGTCTCAAACTCAATTTACCTGGGGGCAGAGTCTGGGTGAGGCTGGGCCGCACCAGGTATTCTACGAGAAAAGCTTTGTTAAAAAAAAAAATCTCTTTTTTTCAAATGCCTTTATTTTCATTTTTTAAGACAAAATAAGATGAAAACATAAATAAACAAAAATAAGATGACAACATAAATAAACAAATTAAGGATTAATAAGAAAATACAAACGTAAGTGAATACATGTTGGGGATATGGAATATATTTAAATTCCACTTGGTGTCACTGTCGTTTTTAGCAAACGCACAGAGAACGTCTCAGAGCGCGGAGAATGTCATTCCCGCAATGTTCGTCATTTTCGCTTTTTCCTTTTCAGCAGCACGGCGGTCGGCGGATATCAACCCAGTCGCAGTCTCCTTTGTTTTTGCGCTCAATGTTCATGTCTTTCATGATGACATGAACACCATGGCATTTGTAGATGGCACAAAGTACTGGGATAGCTAGCGCAAGAAGGCGCTAGCTATAACGGAGTGTTATCCGCCGTGCTGTTACTGGGAAAAAAACGAAAATGACACCATGAATGAACACATGTGGAGTTATGTACTTAACAAAAAAGGTGAAATAACTGAAAACAAGTTCTATATTCTAGTTTCTTCAAAATACCCACCCTTTTCTCTGATTACTGCTTTGCATACTCTTGGCATTCTCTCGATGCGCTTCAAGCACACCTGTGAAGTGAAAACCCTTTTAGGTGTGTCAAGCTAATCAAGAGAATGCCAAGAGTGCTCCCGGAGTGTTATCCGCCGTGCTGTTACTGGGAAAAGAAAAGAAAATGACACCATGCTGTTGTTGTTGTAAACATAGTCATGAAAACAAAAAAAACAATTGCAATCAAATGTTAATATATGTTGTGTTCATTGTGTGAGGCAATGCAAATAAGAAATAATGACTCACAAATAACAGTGTGACCGTATAATTGGTCCGGGTTATTGGGGACTATTATTGTCAATGGACGCTATGTTAGTTAGTTAGTTTAGTCTAGTCTTTATTTGAAGGGACAATGCACAGAAACATTAAGCTCAAAGACAGATATGTTCTGCACCAGATTGTAGCTAAATAGCTAATTTCCATCTGTAGTCCCTGGCTACCTAAATTAAAGAAATACAAAAAACATGCAATAAAATTATAACAATAAATGTGACTGCATACTACATTAGGTTACATTGAGTTACTTACGTTTCTTTTATCCCACCGTTTTGCTTGTGAGAGACATATATACGTGTCACACTCCCTGTGACACAGGTTAGATCAGTTTCATTGTTTTGAGTTTTGCCTGTTGTTCCTAATGTAGTGAGCGTTTATGTTTAGGTTTTTCTGCCCAAACTGGGCACCCACAGCTGACTCTTATCCACCCTTTTTATTTATTCCCTTCAGTTTTATTGTTGTTTATTGTTGATGCTGCATGCCGCACGCTACGCTTCACGTCCCCGACTTGGTAAAGACCAATCCCGTCCTGCGCCTTCCTGCCCGTCCGCCTGCCTTTTTGCCTGCTCATTGTGTTTTGTGATTTTGTGCCTGAGCCTTTTCTCCCAGTGACTTTATATTCTATTGGCACCGTAGCTTTTGTTTTTTGAATCATTGACAGTGTGGACAATAAAAGACTTGTCGCACTCACTGCTCTTGTCCTCAGCGCTTTTTGGGATCCACCACAGTAAGCCACGACATATATACAGTACGTATAATCAGTGACGGGCCGTGCGTTTCCCACCTAGGCCTTCAGTGATGTCCGACTTCAATGATTACCTCTCAAAATACCATAATTTATGTCCCCACATGACCATTGCTAGAGAAATACTATACAGGAACACATTTACACCCTACTGGGCTTTGAATCACCTCAACAGTGTACAAAACGGGTTATTTTCTGGTGCATTTAAAAATCTATTAAAATGCATCAGCATTTAAAACACATTTTATGTGGTACTGTCAAAATGAAAAGTGAAAAAATAAAATATTTGAACTCACAATTTCTAGCACCTATTCGACGCTGTATAAGCCAGTGGTACCACTCATTGTCGGCTTATTTGAGTGGAAATGGCGGACATTTCCCCATTTCCTCGCCAGAACAGCCGAGCTAGGTTCTAGGGTTGGCCGACATCGTCTCCCAAGATATAGTTTCTCTTTAAATATCCTTCTTAAAAATGGCTTTGCAACTATATATCTGCCACCTAATCTTGCCCCCTTTTTGTTCTCCTTCTCTGCTTCTCCCGGTGAGTATTTAATCAACGCGTAAATGTCACGTTCAATGTGAGGCCATCTAGAAAGTCTTACTGACAACCACTCGTGATCTGATTGGCTATTGCAACTGTCTATCACTGTCTGTCCCTGTTCACTTACCGTGCACGGACGCCCGCATTGTTGATTCTTAAGGCCTCGGGCAGATTTCGTCCAGCATGGCAACATAAGCTAGCTGAATTCTGATTGGATACAAACTAAAACTAAAAACAACAGCACTGGAACGAGCATAATATGACATGAAGAGAATATGAATAATTTTAGATATTTAGGGAAAGTAAATGAAAAAATAATTTTATCTTTGATTATGATCATGAGTTCTGGTTATGTTAGGCCAGCAGAGAAGGCCATGCTGGCCCTGACGTCACACCACTGCGTATAATGTCCCGTTGGTCAGCAACTTTAAAAATTGTGAATGCAGCGCGCTGGAACGAATGTCCGAATGTGCCCAATAGAAACGAGGCAGCCAGCCAGGCACGGATGAAGACTCTCCATAGCAACCCTGCTGTAACCTTCACTCATTAGGAAATGTGTCTCTGCTTGCATCAAGCCCGGTCGATGTCCCGTCCTCGAGAGCCATATACCCCATCGTGATTGATAGGTTTGTTCAGCTCTGCACACAACACTGTGAAGTGCCATTCATTTAAAACTCGCAGGCCGCTTTAACATTAGAATTTCATAATAAGGTGGGGACTGCAAACTATCGTCTCAGGAGCCGCAATTGGGCCGCAGGCCCGAGTTTGAGACCCCTGTTTTTCAAGATTCTATCTTCATGCCACTTTTCCAAAAAGCTCATTCATGTTTAAACCGCTTGGAGCGTGAATTATTCAGCTTTATATTCATCTCCGCTAATGACACCACGTGCATCGCTCCTCACCAGTCACAAAGGAAATTGATAATAACTTCTGTCAGATGGCAAACTACATTGTAATTTATGTAACAAAATATTTTAGTTCCAAATTATCCCATAACATACCATCACTTCCTGTTAACTTCCGGATTCTATGGCAGCCTGTTAAGGAACAAAACTAGTGGGGTCTCAGAGCCGTTTATAGAGAGAATATGGCCAACTCGGTTTCAAAGTTGGTGCCAAACAAGTCACCCTGTAGTCACGTGAAGGGCTTCTGACCAATCATTTAGGAGGTCGTCTGGCCGTACTCTCTCTGATTGTTTAAAAGCCCCTCACGAGACTACAGTGCGCCATGTTTGGGACCAACTTTGAAACCGATTTGGCCATACTCTCTCTATACAGGCTCTGGTCGGGTCTAGTAAGAACACCCTCGAGACCAGAGGTCGCCAACCTGTCGATCTTTGGGACTCTACTGGTCAATAGCGAAAATATTGGAAAAAATTTTTATCAAAATGTAAAATGTATTAATATGACATCAGTGACATCCAGAGAGTGAATAACAGACTTGCCAACAGGCACACACTTAAAGGCCTACTGAAATGATTTTTTTTTATTTAAACGGGGATAGCAGATCTATTCTATGTGTCATACTTGATCATTTTGCGATATTGCCATATTTTTGCTGAAAGGATTTAGTATAGAACAACGACGATAAAGATTGCAACTTTTGGTATCTGATAAAAAAAAGGCTTGCCCCTACCGGAAGTAGCGTGACGTAGTCAATTGAACATATACGCAAAGTTCCCTATTGTTTACAATGATGGCCGCATGAAGTAAGAGAGATTCGGACCGAGAAAGCGACGATTTCCCCATTAATTTGAGCGAGGATGAAGAAAGATTTGTGGATGAGTAAAGTGCAAGTGAAGGACTAGTGGGGAGTGGAAGCGATTCAGATAGGGAAGATGCTGTGAGAGCCGGGGGTGACCTGATATTCAGCTGGAAATGACTAAAACAGCAAATAAACACAAGACATATATATACTCTATTAGCCACAACACAACCAGGCTTATATTTAATATGCCACAAATTAATCCCACATAAAAACACCTAGGTGTTTGTTATGCTAGCTACTAACTACTAGCTCGAGCTAGTTATAGCTCGAGCGGGTAATATGGACGGGATCCCGTATATATAACCAGCCAATACAATTCAAACACCTGCACAACACACACACTCACTCAGCCCAAAGAACCATTCACCTAACCCAAGGTTCATAAAGCTTATATATTTAACCAAAGTTACGTACATGACACGCACGTACGGGCAAGCAATCATATGTTTGGAAGCGCGCGGGTGGGACCTGATATTCAGCTGGGAATGACTACAACAGTAAATAAACACAAGACATATATATACTCTATTAGCCACAACACAACCAGGCTTATATTTAATATGCCACAAATTAATCCTGCATAACAAAAAACTTGGTGTTTGTTATGCTAGCTCCTAGCTCCTAGCTACTAGCTCGAGCTAGTTATAGCAAGCGATCAAATGTTTGGAAGCGTACTCACGGTATCGCGTCTGCGTCTGTTAACGAAGTCAAAGTCCTCCTGGTAAGAGTCTCTGTTGTCCGAATTCTTCGATCTTGACTGCATCTTTCGGGAATGTAAACAATGAAACGCCGACTGTGTTGTGTTGCTGACTTCCCTCGCAAAATACTCCGCTTCGCACCGACTTTCTTCTTTGCTTGCTCAGCTTCTTTCTCCATAATGCAATGAACAAATTGCAACAGATTCACCAACACAGATATCCAGAATACATCCAAAATGAGATGAAAACAGCTATTTTGTATTGGATTCAATGGAGTCCGAATACTTCCGTTTCAACGATAGACGTCACGCGCATACGTCATCCTCAAAGGCGTTTTGAACCGGAAGTTCCCCGGGAAATTTAAAATTGCACTTTATAAGTTAACCCGGCCGTATTGGCATGTGTTGCAATGTTAAGATTTCATCATTGATATATAAACTATCAGACTGCGTGGTCGGTAGTAGTAAACATGCCTGCACACCTCACCTCTTCAGCCTCAAATCCTCCGCTCTCCACACCACGGCCATACCCACTGAGCACGGCGGGGGCTGTACTTTACCCAATGGTCTCGCAAACGCGCATTTCATGACGTGCTAAAAAATCAGCGAGCTGTAACAATGCATTAAGGCTGACTGTTGCAAAGCATCGGACATTTTCTAGCATCTTCCTGCATGCGAGGACTTGCATTTTGGGGACGCATCATTAAAAAGGCACACATACTTTCTGGGCAGCAATCAACAGGCTTCCTCTCTCCTGCAATGCAGTGCTCTGCTAGATGTTCTGCCACGTATTCCACAAACTGTAAAGTTCCGTAAAGGAGAGCGCCCAACGCCCGTCCGTCGGTCTTGGCGGCCATCCTCATCATCCCTCGTCTGCAACAGTAAGCTAACAGAGTCTGTGAATATTCCTCCAATATACAGATTTTGTGTTGATTTATATACAAAAGTAAACATTGACATGTTTTAAGGCATTAATATATGATGAAACAGGGCGGCAGGTAAAGAAGGTCTTGTCTGTTTATCCCCTCTTTATCACAAGAAAAACCCGCCAGGTGAACAGCTGATTTTACTACTTCCGGTGCTAACGTAAGACAACCATGTGACCTTCGTCCCATATGTGATCATAGGATGGACAAATATAGTACAGCGTTAGGACTATAGTAGCCATAAACAGCTTCTACAGCAAGGGTGCTCAAAGTGCGGCACAGGGGCCTCTGTGGCCCGTGACTCCTTTTGTCATTGGCCTGCAAAAATTGGGAAAACAGCAAGAAGCACAAAAAGAAAAAAAGAAAAATGTCAGCCAATAAAAAAACCACAAAGCTCTCAAAAAATGTATTTCGGTACTTTTCAATATTTTTCTAAATAAAGGGGACCACAAAAAATTGCATTATTAGCTTTTTTTTTTGGAGGAGTTCAAGTACCTAGGAGTCTTGTTCACGAGTGAGGGAAGAGTGGATCGTGAGATCGACAGGCGGATCGGTGCGGCATCTTCAGTAATGCGGACGCTGTATCGATCTGTTGTGGTGAAGAAGGAGCTGAGCCGGAAGGCAAAGGTCTCAATTTACCGATCGATCTACGTTCCCAACCTCACCTATGGTCATGAGCTTTGGGTTATGACCGAAAGGACAAGATCACGGGTACAAGCGGCCGAAATGAGTTTCCTCCGCCGGGTGGCGGGGTTCTCCCTTAGAGATAGGGTGAGAAGATCTACCATCCGGGGGGAGCTCAAAGTAAAGCCGCTGCTCCTCCACATCGAGAGGAGCCAGATGAGGTGGTTCGGGCATCTGGTCAGGATGCCACCCGAACGCCTCCCTAGGGAGGTGTTTAGGGCACGTCCAACCGCCACGGGGAAGACCCAGGACACGTTGGGAAGACTATGTCTCCCGGCTGGCCAAAGAATGCCTCTGGATCCCCCGGGAAGAGCTGGACGAAGTGGCTGGGGAGAGGAAAGTCTGGGCTTCCCTGCTTAGGCTGCTGCCCCCGCGACCCGACCTTGGATAAGAGGAAGAAGATGGATGGATGGATGGCTTTTTTTAAACAAAAAATCTTACGGTACATTAAAGGCCTACTGAAACCCACCTACTACCGACCACGCAGTCTGAGAGTTTATATATCAATGATGAAATCTTAACATTGCAACACATGCCAATACGGCCGGGTTAACTTATAAATTGCAATTTTAAATTTCCCGCCACACTTTCGGTTGAAAACGTCTAGATATGATGACGTATGCGCGTGACGGAATCAGTTGATGCGGAAGTATTGGTACCCCATTGAATACAATACAAAAAAGCTCTGTTTTCATTTCGAAATTCCACAGTATTCTGGACATCTGTCTTGGTGAATCTTTTGCAATTTGTTTAATGAACAATGGAGACTGCAAAGAATAAAATTGTAGGTGGGATCGGTGTATTAGCGGCGTACTACAGCAACACAACCAGGAAGACAGAAATGGATAGCAGACTCGTTAGCCGGCGAACTCACCTTAACTTCCTCTGTCTCGCCGACCGCATCTCTGATCGGGTGAAGTCCTTCTTCGCACCGTCGATCGCTGGAACGCAGGAGAGCACGAATGTTGATGAGCAGATGAGGGCTGGCTGGCGCAGGTGGATAGCTAATGTTTTTAGCATAGCTCTGTGAGGTCCGGTTGCTAAGTTAGCTTCAATGGCGTCGTTAGCAACAGCATTGTTAACCTTCGCCAGGCTGGAAAGCATTAACCGTGTAGTTACATGTCCATGGTTTAATAGTATTGTTGATCTTCTGTCTATCCTTCCAGTCAGGGATTTATTTATTTTGTTTCTATATGCAGTTAAGCACGATGCTATCACATTAGCTCCGTAGCTAAAGTGTTTCGTCAATGTATTGTCGTGGAGATGAAAGTCACTGTGAATGTCCATTTCGCGTTCTTGACTCTCATTTTCAAGAGGATATAGTATCCGAGGTGGTTTGAAATACAAATCCGTGATCCACAATAGAAAAAGGAGAGAGTGTGGAATCCAATTAGCCAGCTTGTACCTAAGTTACGGTCAGAGCAAAAAAAGATACTCTAAGGTTCCTCATCCACGAATCTTTCATCCTCGCTCAAATTAATGGGGTAATCGTCGCTTTCTCGGTCCGAATCTCTCTCGCTGCTGGTGTAAACAATAAGAAAATATGAGCAGTCCTTCCCCCGGTGTCGTCACGCTACTTCCGGTAGGGGCAAGGCTTTTTTTTTATCAGGGGGGCGACGTGGCGAAGTTGGTAGAGTGGCCGTGCCAGCAATCGGAGGGTTGCTGGTTACTGGGGTTCAATCCCCACCTTCTACCATCCTAGTCACGTCCGTTGTGTCCTTGGGCAAGACACTTCACCCTTGCTCCTGATGGCTGCTGGTTAGCGCCTTGCATGGCAGCTCCCGCCATCAGTGTGTGAATGTGTGTGTGAATGGGTGAATGTGGAAATACTGTCAAAGCGCTTTGAGTACCTTGAAGGTAGAAAAGCGCTATACAAGTATAACCCATTTATCATTTATACCAAAAGTTGCGATCTTTATCGTCGTTGTTCTCTACTAAATCCTTTCAGCAAAAATATGGCAATTGTCACGACTTGGTCCTTGGCGTGGATTGTTTTTCCGTGGTGCAAAGCAACTTAACTGGACATGACGTGCAGGTGAGGACATGTTTTAATATTTAAACTCAAAAGGCTCAAAAGGGTATAAACAAAAGGCGCTCACAGGGGAGGTAAAAAACTTGACTAGGAAAACAAAAGGCGCGCACAATGGCGGAGAACTATGAACATTAAACAAAAACTTACGTGACAAGGAACTGTGAACATGGCATGAAGAAGCGTGATCATAAAGGGTGCAGAGGATACATGTGGAGCATGAATGTGGAGAAGGTGATGTCGCCAGGACGAACAACAGAAACAGAAAAGCTTATATAGTGACATGATAAGTGAAAACAGGTGCGTGACTAACCGTGAACAGGTGCGTGACATGACAATGTGAACCAGGTGAAACTAATGGTTGCTATGGTGACAAAGCAAGGGAGTGAAGACAAGAACTAAAAAGTGTCCAAAAACCAAGCAAAACAAAAACAAGATCAACACAGACATGACAGAGCCCCCCCCTTACGGACAGATCCCAGATGTCCAAAAAACAAAACACAAAACAGGATCAAGAGTCATGGGAGGGCGGGAGGGGGACATGGCGGTGGGTCGCCAGGCCAAGTGGCCCCGAATCCACCGAGGCAGGATCAGGTGGCGGCGACGCGTAGACCGCCGCTGTACCTGACGAGGTGGGCGACCCGGGAATGGCCATATCCATGGCCGATGAGGAGGTGGGCGCACTTGGCGTGGCGGACGACCAGGCAGTGGCCACCTTCGTGGCAGACGAGGAGGCAGGCGTGTCGTCATCATGGCAGGCGGCGAAGCTTGGCGTGGCGCGTCAGGCGGCGAAGCTTGGCGTGGCGCGTCAGGCGGTGAAGCTTGGCGTGGCGCGTCAGGCGGCGAAGCTTGGCGTGGCGGGTCTTGGCGAGGGTCTTGGTCTTGGCGTGGGTCTTGGTCTTGGCGGGGGTCTTGGTCTTGGCGGGGGTCTTGGTCTTGGCGGGGGTCTTGGTCTTGGTCTTGGCGAGGGTCTGGGTCTTGGTCTTGGCATGGTTGGTCTTGGACTTGGTCTTGGACTTGGCGTGGTTGGTCTTGGTCTTGGACTTGGCGTGGTTGGTCTTGGACTTGGCGTAGTTGGTCTTGGACTTGGTCTTGGAGTGGCGGTGCTTGGACTTGGTCTTGGTTTGGGGGTGCTTGGTTTTGGCGTGGAGCTGCGACTGGCGGCACTGGGCGTCGTGGAGCTGCGACTGGCGGCACTGGGCGTCGTGGAGCTGCGACTGGCGGCACTGGGCGTCGTGGAGCTGCGACTGGCAGCACTGGGCGTCGTGGAGCTGCGACTGGCGGCACTGGGCGTCGTGGAGCTGCGACTGGCGGCACTGGGCGTCGTGGAGCTGCGACTGGCGGCACTGGGCGTCGTGGAGCTGCGACTGGCGGCACTAGGCGTCGTGAAGCTGCGACTGGCGGCACTAGGCGTCGTGAAGCTGCGACTGGCGGCACTTGGCGTCGTGAAGCTGCGACTGGCGGCACTTGGCGTGGATCAGGTACTGGCGGCGCTTGGCGTGGAGCAGGTACTGGTGGTGCTTGGCGTGGTGGGGCTTGGCGTGGAGCTGGGCGTGGAGCAGGTGGAGGTGGCCTAGCTGGAGGCTGGGGCTTGGGAGGTCGAAAGACTGGTGGTGGGGGCCGTGCTGGTGGCTGTGGCTTGGCAGGTCGAAAGACTGGTGGTGGTGGTCGTGCTGGGGGCTGTGGCTTGGCATGACGAAATTCAGGTGGTGGTGGCCGAGCTGGAGGCTGTGGCTTGGCATGGCGAAGCTGACCCACCCCACCTGAACAATTCCCAGCCCTAGCCCCCCCCTCAAGGAGCGGATCTCAGACGCGCTCCCCGCGGTCTGGAACCGTCTTTTGGGGTGGGTGGAGGGAGGTCGGAAGGGGGGCAGAATCCTCCCCTCCAAACTGTCCAAAAGTCTCTCTTTTTCTACCTGGGACTTTGAGTGAGAAATTTTTTTTTTGTGACATGGGCGTGACTTGAGTCCTGGGGGGCGGGACATGGAAACTGGGTGACTGTGATTGACATGCTCTTATTTCTAAAAACATGTTTTGATAGTGCTCTATCTTGGACTTAGAGTCTTTTGCTGGGGGCGGATGATCAGAAGAAAAAGAGTTCAGAAAAAAAAAATCCTGGTCTGTGATGTCATCCCGGGGAAGCCGGGCAGGCTGCGGCCCATTTCCGCCCGGAGGGGGAGGAGCTTGCAGGAGCGCCGCGTTCTGTCCGCTCACCTTCCCTGACGTCCTCGGTCTGGAGCGGCGCTTCCGGGACTGCGGTGACGCAGCGCTATCCTCTGACCAAATGGAGCTAATCGGAATTAGCTTGCCATTTGGCCCCCACATCAAATCTCGGTCCCCCATGGCACCTAGCGCTTCCCACCTTCCTTCCTCCATCAGCCAAGTTGCTTGCGGAAAAACGGATTGCTGGCGACATCTGTCACGACTTGGTCCTTGGCGTGGATTGTTTTTCCGTGGTGCAAAGCAACTTAACTGGACATGACGTGCAGGTGAGGACATGTTTTAATATTTAAACTCAAAAGGCTCAAAAGGGTATAAACAAAAGGCGCTCACAGGGGAGGTAAAAAACTTGACTAGGAAAACAAAAGGCGCGCACAATGGCGGAGAACTATGAACATTAAAACAAAAACTTACGTGACAAGGAACTGTGAACATGGCATGAAGAAGCGTGATCATAAAGGGTGCAGAGGATACATGTGGAGCATGAATGTGGAGAAGGTGATGTCGCCAGGACGAACAACAGAAACAGAAAAGCTTATATAGTGACATGATAAGTGAAAACAGGTGCGTGACTAACCGTGAACAGGTGCGTGACATGACAATGTGAACCAGGTGAAACTAATGGTTGCTATGGTGACAAAGCAAGGGAGTGAAGACAAGAACTAAAAAGTGTCCAAAAACCAAGCAAAACAAAAACAAGATCAACACAGACATGACAGCAATATCGCGAAATGATCAAGTATGACACATAGAATGGATCTGCTATCCCCGTTTAAATTTAAAAAATTCATTTCAGTAGGCCTTTAAACATATGTTTATTATTGCAAGTTTGTCCTTAAATAAAATAGTGAACATACTAGACAACTTGTCTTTTAGTAGTAATTAAGCAAACCTCCTAATTTAGCTACTGACGTATGTAGTAACATATTGTGTCATTTTCCATTCTATTATTTGATCAAAATTATTAAAGACAAGTGGTATTAAATGAATTATTAATCTACTTGTTCATTAACTATTAATATCTGGTTATTTTCTGTTTTAACATGTTTTATCTACACTTCTGTTAAAATTTAATAATCACTTATTCTTATTAGTTTTGGATGATACCACAAATTTAGGTATCAATCCAATGCCAAGTAGTTACAGGATCATACATTGATCATATTCAAAGTCCTCATGTGTCCAGGGACGTATTTCCTGAGTTTATAAACATAATATACATTTTTTTAAACGAGAAAAGATTTTGTGATGCTAAAAAATATCGATGTAATCATAGTAATATCGATTAGATATGCTCCTGTATTTGGTATCATTACAGTGGATGTTAGGTGTAAATCCACCGATGGCGTTTGTTTATTCATGATTGGTGTCATTAGCGGTGACGGGATGCAGGGATGATACTTGTAAGAAACGTACTTTATTTGTCGCCATGGAGGCGAGGATTAGTGATTTAGAAGTAGCTAAAACACTGCAGACTGCGGCTGGTCTTTAGCTGCTAACTAGCTAGCCATGTCTTAAAGCACCTCTTCCTGAGGGCGTTTCAATGTTATAGCTTCACCTTTATTGTTAGTTTTTAAGCCAAAATGCATCCGTTCTCTCTTTTCTGTCTACACGCTGTGTCTGCTTGTAAGTAAGGGACGGCATTGCGCGGTTGGGAGAGTGGTCGTGCCAGCAACCTGAGGGTTCCTGGTTCAATCCCCACCTTCTACCAACCTAGTCCGTTGTGTCCTTGAGCAAGACACTTTCTCCTGATGGGTCATGGTTAGGGCCTTGCATGGCAGCTCCCGCCATCAGTGTGTGAATGGCTGAATATGGAAATAGGGTCAAAGCGCTTTGAGTACCTTGAAGGTAGAAAAGTGCTATACAAGTATAACCCATTTACCATTTACAACATGCTCCTCTGCTTGTAAAACCAACAATGACACAACGTGACGACAACGGGGGAGCGGGGGAAGGGGGGACCGGTACTTTTTAGAGGTGGTATAGTACCGAATATGATTCATTAGTATCGTGATACTATACCAATACCGGTATACCTACCGTACAACCCTAATGTGTACATGTATATACAGTATATATATATATATATATATATATATATATATATATATATATATATATATATATATATATATATATGTATATATATATATATATATATATATATATATATATATACAGTATATACAGTATATATGAATAGTTAACTTTGGTTTTTGGCTGACCCCAGGGATCTTAGGCTCGAAAAGGTTGGTGACCACTGCGCTAGACTAGCGGTCGGCAACCTTTATGATCAAAATAACCATTTTACCACCTCTTCCACTGAGTCAATAAATCAATCAAAGTTTACTTATATAGCCCTTTATCACAAATGTCTCAAATGGCTGCACAAGCCACAACGACATCCTTGGCTCAGATCCCACATCAGGGCAAGAAAAAAGTCAACCCAATGGGAACAACGAGAAACCTTGGAAGGGACCGCAAATGTGAAGACCCAGAGACGTCACTGACTGATGCATAAAGAGTGGTCACCCCGGGTCCCAACTCAATGTGAAAGTCAGTCCATTGGGAGGCAAGCAGGGGATAATCTTGAAGAAAAATATATTTTTTTAATGTATTGGCAGGGGTCGCGCACTCCAGAAGCTGATGTCTCTCTCGTGCATGAGTCTCTCTAACCAGTCACGCACACACCAGCTCCCCGTCCTTATTCCTTACCTTCTTTGCTCTTCTCCAATCAGCAGTCAGAACTCAGCCTGTACACTCACAGACAGTTGACAATTCTAGAACTCTTTTCCCACTCTGAGCTTTGTGAAGGGAGCCACAACAAGGACCCTGGTCTACCGTATCTGCTATTGTTAAACTGAATATGTCCTGTTGTCTTTTTTCTTGTCTTCAGTTCAAAGGTAAGATCAGCGACGAGATCGACCTGAAGAGGCGGATCCAGTCTCTGGAGGAGTCCATGGAGCTGCACGAGAGGATGAAGAGGCAGGCGCTAGCCGAGTTTGAGAATTATCGTCAGAGGGTGGAGGACCTCCAGCTGTGCACCGAGGCTCAGGTACGCTTCATTTAATTTTGAGTCCATTTTGTTTTAATTTCTGTCATTTATACTTTTGTTTTATGTCATTTTATGACCATCCTAAAGTCTAGGAGCCAGAGACATAAATGTAGGAGTCATATTGTGATTTTAATCTAAATGTAACACTTCATTGTGGTCTAGATCAGTGGTTATCAAACACCTCAGAAAACACTTGGCTCTCCAAGTACTTCCATAATGATCAACATTAAAATGCATTCATTAAACATAGGCATATGTTTAAGTATGTTTAGTTTTTTTGGGCATTGGAACATTACACACAGTTTGACAGTAACACTGTGATTGTAGGAAAGTAAAACATTGTACTTTAATCAAGTGATTATTTGGCGTACTACTAGATGGTGCAGAGTCGTGTATAAAGAGAGTATGGTCAACTCGGTTCCAGGCAATCTCCTCAACGATTGGTCAAAAGGCAATCATGTGACTACAGGGCGCCATGACTGCTACTAACTTTGAGCTGATCCTATGTCTTTGCGGAGCTTCGTCGTTAGTTTTTTGACGTGTAAAAATGCCCTGCGGGTGGAGGGTGCTCTACCCGCAAGCTTTTACATCGCATCCCCACAACCCGGAAATGGGAAGTGAAGGTTCGCCATCAACACTGGAGAGCCACTGATTACAGCGTATTGTGCCAGGTAAACATTTGGTGTTTTGTTCAGGATAGAACACACAGAAGCTAATACAGATAATAAAAGAAGAAATAAACACATTAAAGAGATGGTTTGACAAAAAACGACTATATTTTAATCCCGGGATAACTAAAATAATGCAATTCTGTAACAGCAGAAGAGAAAGTCAAACATACAAATAGACGTACATTGAAAGAGTAAAAGAAACCACATTTTGGGTGTAAAAATAGATGAGAAAAAAAACTGAAAATCTCTTTAAAAATATACATAAAGTGGCAATAAATACGTCAACAATAAATAAAGCAAAATATGTTCTGGACCAAAAATCACTTCATATTCTCTACTGCTCAACAGGGTAACCATATCTGAGTTATTGCGCAGAAATATGGGGAAATAACTACAAAAGTGCACTTATTCACTTTGCATGTTACAAAAAAGAAAGATCAGTTAGAACAGGGGTGTCAAACGTACGGCCCGGGGGCCGGATCAGGCCCCCGAACAGGTTTTATCCGGCCCGCGGGATAAGTTTGCTAAATATAAAAATGAGCCGACATTTTTGAATGAAAGAAACCGCCGTTCTAAATGTGTCCACTAGATGTCGCAATAGCAATTTTTTGTATCATTGGGGATGATGCTACATATGTAAAAAAAAAAAAAGAAGTAACCACATGATGTGAGTGCACCAGTCCAGGAAAATGATCAAAATACATGAATAACATGATTTTGATTTTTTTTTTTTATCTTGATGGATTGAAAATCAACACCAATGATTTGACTGATGAATATTATCAGATAATTTATTCAGAAAGTATAAATAATGACAAATAAAGATAGAATACTGTTAACCACAACATGTAAGTGTAAAAAAAAAAACCAACAACATTATGATTTGTACATTTTCAGAATGTGCTTGTTCTATTTAAAAAAAAAAAGAAAACAATCTGAAGTTGTCTTTATTTTTAAGTTATCGTGCCGTGATTTTACCAGTCCGGCCCACTTGGGAGTAGATTTTCCTCCATGTGGCCCCCGATCTAAAATGAGTTTGACACCCCTGAGTTAGAATAATACATAATGAGTGATACATACAGAGATTACAAATACATACTTGACTTACTTCACACAAAAGTCACAATTTATTTGGGATTGTTGGTGAAAATCTAATGAAGATTTGGACAAAATGAGGTAATAAGTTATATTTTTGGTTGTTTTGTTTTAATGTTTATTGCGCTGCCAGGTTCATGATAGAGTGCCTGCTGATCAAGAAACACACTGTAGGAATGTAGCAGCAGAGTGCGTCAAATATGGCCGCACAATTATTATTAGTGGAATAAAAGCATGTTTTATTGTACGTTTATGAGTTACAGTATGTTTAGAACTATATATAGACATATTATTTTGGTTTAGTCTGTCAAAAAAAGTAACATCTAAACGACAGCAATTGCATGCATCCGGGCACAGCCACACATGTCCTTGGTAGCAGTCATGGCGCCTGTTGTTTAGTCGGCCATACTCTCTTTATACATGACTCTAAGTTTGAGAATCACTAGTCTTGATACGATATAATAATGATGCTTTGGTGAAAATTTTGCATGAATTTTGCTCCAAAAGCTCAAAGCTTTGCCTCTCTGAGTGTCGCTTTTGAACAAGCTGTTTTGGGGGCAGTCTTTGAAGATGCGAATGAACTCCACCGCGCTCCGGCCCACAAGCTGAAACCTTTTTGTAGTTTCAAGGAATTGTGTCCAAGGGGACACCAAGTTATCTAGTTAATAGTTATATGGCGCGGTGCAGACAATAAAAATACTGTTCAAACAAACGATATATGCTCAATATATACAACTCTGACTCGATGTACCACTTGCTAATAATATCAAAGGTCAGGAGGATGCTGCATGTTAACGTATCATTGCAAATTGTCATATATCTTACTGGACTTCCTGCTTTAATGTCTCCATGGTTGCCATAAGTTGTAGATACTATCGCCACGATTAAATGTAGTTTTTGGTAAATCCTTCTGTATTATGCCATCATACCGAAGGCCGGGTCTATGCCGGGCTGTGTGTTTCATGTCTGTTGGCCCATCTCCCTGGAGGCTTGCGGTTGGTGTAGTGACATTTGCTGGCAAATACAACCAAAAACAGAGAACACTGTTTCCCACAGATCAGGTGGGGGCGCGGCCAAGGCGGTGCCTAAATTACATTGTCATATAATTTGCATAATTGGCTATGACACATGTATTTTAAAAAAAAAGCTAAAATAATTGTGTTTTCAGAGATAAATCTGTGTTATTATTTAGTTATTAGTATGACGATATATTTTTTTTGTTATATTATATCATTTTGTAGTATTTTTCAATTGTTGCTGCTTATTTTATTACTACAATGTAACACAGGCAAATGAGATTTTAACTGAACAAAACTGAAATAAAACAGCAACTGCATTTCTCATATAGTCTCCAGACACTGTGGAAATGAAATCATAACTTTGTACCCCTGAAGGCCAGGTCTGCTGCTCTTTGCATTTTGTGCTGACTAGCTACGGGAGCCTGTTGCTCAATCCTCAAACTCTAATTTCAAAACAAAGCCTCATCAATGTTTTGTGGAAGATGGCAGCAATATATCACCTGAAAGAGGAAGTTTTACCTTCCTGTATCGCTAAATGTTTAAAACAAAAGCCACCACGGTTCTGTGTTCTCGTAATTGTTGTGTTTTTCTTTGTTTCTTACATTGAACAGTCTACCAAGTCAAATTCATTATGCTTTAAACATATTTGGCCAATAAATCTGATTCTGATATATATTTTCCAAATGTTATATTTCCAAAATGTATTTGTGGTGGCCAGCCACAAGGAAACACTGAAGCATTTTAGATTATGGAGTTGCATCTGATCTCGAACAACAACAGAGATAATCAGCTTGAGAGCACCTCAGTGTTTTTTAAGAACTCCCCAGCAATCCCTCAACCGCCATACTCATTGATTTGGGGTCCATATTGGGACTGCCACCTTCTGGTCCGTAGACAAAGTCTACAGACTGCTGCTTGTGATTCTAACATGCTAGCATGGTTTTAATGGCACAGAGTGAAACCCTCAAGAAAAACAAACATTCTTTGGCGCGGAAGCCATATTCTTCCTGAAAATCTCTGTCAGATTTATAGGACCTATAAGTTTTTATCTCTTTTGAGATTACTCCATAGCCAGATGGTCACCACCAGGCTTGTTAAAATTCACTGATGGTTGCTGCCCGTCTGGCCCTCAGCACACGCAGCGTGTGGTGTCCATGTCGCGGGAGGTGGAGGAGATGCGGCGCTCCTTCGAGGAGAAGCTGCGCACTTTCAGCACGGCCCAGTCCCAGTTTGAGCAGGAGAAGAAGGCAGCGCTGGAAGAGCTGAAGGCCCAGCATAGGCAGGAGATCCAGCAACTCCTCCGCAGTCACCAGAGCCAGAACGCAGACTACAGCAAAGACCAAGAGAAACTGGGTCAGCTCCACAAAGCTGAGGTAAAAAGCATCCCTGGAGAAGGAGCGGGTAGAGGCAGGACACTGTAGGAGGGGAAGTAGAGGGAAGTGGGACAGCGCCACTGATTCGTTTGTTTTATCACGTGTTTCAGGTGGATTCTCTGACGGAGCGTGTGGGGGAACTTAAACAGGACAAGAAGCGGCTTGTGGACGAGTATGAGGCCAAACTCAGCAAGGTATTGAAAAGGTTCTGGTTCTGCGACACTTGTAAGACAACCTCAGCCAAGGCTTTACTATTACTTCCTTGTGAACTCGTTGAGTTAACTGCTACTATATTATTAATATTTTAAAGAAGGTGATTTTTTTTCTAATAATAATCTGGAAAAGGAAACATTTTTTTGAAAACATTCTTGGAATTTATTTTCTTGTCCAAGCAAACAAATTATTGACAAAAATAAATAATACATAAAAACAACAAATTAAAGCTTAATCTGATGATATTTGACAGACATTGTACAACGTGTCTGAATGCATTAACATTGCCTGCGAAATTGTAATCTGGACTAGATCTGAATTAAAGTTGGTTTAATATATTTGATAGCATATTATTATTTATATTATATTTTTGTATATTTTTCCCAATGATAAATGTAAATGCAATATATAGTAGTGGTATTAGTAGTGTTTATTTATTTTAGTATGGGTAGTAGTAGATTTTTGTCACTTTTTTAAATTACATGATTGTTTTTTTCAGTTAACTTTTCTACATCATTGTCAGAAGATATATAACCTCAGACAAAAATGTAATTTAAAACTTTTGTATGAACGTACAACACTTAAGACCTTTAGTATATCAGCAAGTGGAATTAAATTTTGGAATGGATTAAGCAAATAAATCAAACAATGTACTAATATGATCCAATTCAAGAAACTGTTCAAACTTATAGTATTTACAAAATACAAAGAAGAAGAACAATGATAAACATTCTGGATTTATTGATAATCATATTTATCTCACCATATGAATTACAACTTACTTCACTATTTTAATTTTTAATTTTTAATGTGATTAGTTATGGAGTATATTGTGAATACACCGAGAACAGGAATTGAACAAAAGTGTTAGCAACTGCTATGAAAAGGAAAAGAGGTAGGATTAAATAAACTCTGCTTTTTCCTACTCCTTTTTGAACATATTAAAAAGAGATACTGAAAATTGTGATGTATCATGTTGTATTTGTATGCATGTTCGAAATAAACTCAAACTCATTATGTGAACCTTGTCTATGTGGATATAAACGCCTTGGTGGAGGTAATACTTTACTTGCACCGTGCTGCTTCAGGTATTTTTTCCCCACGTGTTCCAGGCTCAGTCATTTTACGAGCGCGAGCTGGAGGCCATGAAGCGAACGCAGCAGCTGACCGCCGACAACCTGCTGGCGTGGAAGCGCACTGAGGCTGAGCTGCGGCGAGAGTTTCAGACACAGGAGGCGGCGCTGCAGAAGACACTAGGCAAGCTGAGGACCGAGCTGGCGCGCGTGAGCGAGGAGGCCCGCGAGAACCGTGAGAGGTCGCACAAGCTGCAGGCGTCGCTTTCCACCTCAGAGGGCGCAGTCAAGGCGAGTGCGCTTTCGCTCATACTTAACACAGATGCAGTGTGTCTTGTACAGCACTACACTACCCATAATCCTCACAAATCAGGGCTCAACTCAAGCAGGCTGTTGTATTGTGCTTCCTCTGTGCTAATAAGACAACAATCTCCAAATGCCAGCCCCGGCTCTTTTAACACAACTCTTAATCCCATCATAGATCACACTCAACCCCATCATGCTCGCATCTTTTCACTCTTCTGTCATTTTTTGGAACTTCTTGTCACAGTGCCACTGTGCACCTTTCACAACATCTTCTCTCATCAGTCCTCCACAAATTACTTCTAAAATCTCTGGAGGCGTAATTAACTGTACCAGCACAAGCAGAAGAAGAGACATCAAACACTAAAACATAGTCAGGTCTTCTTCTTCCTGGGTGCTCTGATCGTCTCCAGAGAGCTGCCAGCAAAAATGAGCATAAGAGAAGCGAGTTTAATTAACATTTTGTTCTCAGAAAAACTAGAGTGCATGTAGTCAGTGCTTCAGCGTCAAGCAGATAGGTGTTTAGCAGGTAAGCATCAGGCAGCGTACGCTCCCCAAATTAAAATAAACACCTCCCAGTCAACTACTCAGTGCCGGCCCAAACCTCCATGGGGCCCTAAGCAAAATTTGATTTTGGGGCCCTCTATTTCTGCCAATAATATTGATTGTTGATCATTCACACACCTACTATAAACTCATTGCGGCTCTGGCAGTGTTGTTTACATTATCCTATTGTCAGCCTGGCATGTCTTTACAAATGACATGTCATTTATAAAGATATGGGGGTGGCCCAGTTAAGAACATAAATAATACCAATGAATGAACGAATGATGTCCAGAGTGCCACATATGGTTCCTAATCTTAAAATGTAGAAAACATTCAGCTACAAGAGTGGCCTGGGGTTGAACAGTCCAAGTGATAAAGCTTTGTATTTACAGTAAAAGTGTCATCTTGTCTCGTCAGTCTTGTACATATTAGTCTTTAATTACTAGTTTATATTTTTAGTTAATTGTTCATATTTAATGTTTACTTTGTACAAAGAGAGCGCAGTCTACTGAAGTTAAATTCCATGTGTGTTGAACATAACTGGACAATAAAGCTGATTCTGATTCACTTTATTATTTTTAGTAACAAAAACCTGAAACAGCAATGTGCAAAAATAATTCGTAGTGCAAGAAAAACAATAAAGTGCAACAATAAAATCACTTAAATATATATAAAAAGGAACAAATTCAATTGTACAAAAAACAACATCATTAAATTAAATATCAAGCAAATACTTAAATAATATTAATGAACAGAGTTACCAGAAACAAGGTAACATAACGGTTTACAAACAAATATAAAGTTACTACATATTAAAACTATGTAAATGTACATAACGATGTGCAAAAAATTTTGGGGGAAAAAATCAACATAAACTACCTTAAAGGCCTACTGAAATGATTTTTTTTAATTTAAACGGGGATAGCAGATCTATTCTATGTGTCATACTTGATCATTTCGCGATATTGCCATATTTTTGCTGAAAGGATTTAGTATAGAACAACGACGATAAAGATCGCAACTTTTGGTATCTGATAAAAAAAGGCTTGCCCCTACCGGAAGTAGCGTGACGTAGTCAATTGAACATATACGCAAAGTTCCCTATTGTTTACAATGATGGCCGCATGAAGTGAGAGAGATTCGGACCGAGAAAGCGACAATTTCCCCATTAATTTGAGCGAGGATGAAAGATTTGTGGATGAGTAAAGTGCAAGTGAAGGACTAGTGGGGAGTTGAAGCTATTCAGATAGGGAAGATGCTGTGAGAGCCGGGGGTGACCTGATATTCAGCTGGGAATGACTACAACAGTAAATAAACACAAGACATATATATACTCTATTAGCCACAACACAACCAGGCTTATATTTAATATGCCACAAATTAATCCTGCATAAAAACACCTACGTGTTTGTTATGCTAGCTCCTAGCTCCTCTGCTAGCTCCTAGCTCTATAGAACACGCCAGAGGTGTGGACTCGAGTCACATGACTTGGACTCGAGTCAGACTCGAGTCATGAATTTGATGACTTTAGACTCGACTTGACAAAATGTAAAGAGACTTGCAACTCGACTTAGACTTTAACATCAATGACTTGTGACTTCACTTGGACTTGAGCCTTTTGACTTGACATGACTTGCTACTTTCCCCAAAACCTAAAGCTTAAAAAGTTATTTGGGAGCGCTCCGTAGCTTTCATTTTGTACGTGTCTGTCTGTCTATCAGCGTGTGTGCTGCGTGTCAGCTGGTGTGCTCTCAGTACAACAGCCAATCAAATTAGATCTACATTGTTTTCATCACACAGCATTCAGCCAATCAAATTGCAGGACAACCAATGAACAAGAGTTGTCAAACAACGCGCCAGTGAGAAAGATTTATACCAAAGTTGGTTTCGTTCGGGTATAAAAACTACGACTTGGTCAACGAATTGCCGTATGCAAATCACGCAGTTCGAATATTACAGACGGAGACGCAACAACTTCCAACTTCGTTCGACATTTGAAGTTGCACAAAGAAGGGTAAGTTTTGAATGTAAGCTAACGTTTATTGGCTAAGTAACATGACTTTTATTTGCTGTGTAGTTAAATCAGTGAGGCTGTAAACTCACTGCTAACGTCATAACCATAGACATCTTATAAGGGTACACAGCATCGAGCGCTACTGCCTACTGGCACAGACGAGACGTGGGGCCGCCATCTTGGAGTGGTGATCCGCTCCACTCAGTGCAATTCATTTGGCAGGAGCAATGAACTGTCAACGCATTTAATTCATTTTACCTCACTGAATACCACTTATTTTCACGCGCTTTTTTGTCATACGTGTAGCTATGATAACGGACACATGTTTTATTATTCATAGTTTGCTTAACAGTAATAGAATATTCTTATACGCTATAAGTGACCAGACGTCCGAGATTAAAACTGGGAATATAATCCCAGAGAAGGGGAAAAAAACGGTCAGCTATTTTTAAATTGAAGAAACAATATGATTACGTTATATATACATGCTACATAAACAATGTATGAATACATTAGATATCTATACATCTTATAGACTGTATCTCTCTTGCTGCAGCAGCAGAGAGTTTATTCTGTCGTGACACTTTGTATTGATATTTTGTATTACATTCTTCCCTTAAATGATCATGTTTGCAATGATTGTTATATATGTATTTTTTATGTATGTCGCTTTGGATAAAAGCGTCTGCCAAATACTTAAACATATATAAACACCTGCAAGTCTTTATATCAGTTAAAACCACCAATCTGTTTCACTGGATTCAGAATAAAACCAAATTCTGTTTTACCCAACAATGTTAGTATTTGAATATTGTTACTTGAAGACTTATTCCTGGTTACAATTATACTGTTAAGAAAGTATTGTCTTATATTTTGCCTAAAAAGAGAATGCATTATAATCAGTGGCGGCTGGTGAATTTTGTTTTAGGTGGGGCAGAAAGTTTGTAAACCAAACCCCTGTAGGGGCGTCATCCTCCCCCAGAAGATTTATTTGTGATTTTCACATACAAATATTGAAGATCTTTGCTCCTTCTCAACTCTGTGGTAATGTTATTTTCATAAAATACAACCAATAGTACATTAATGTTAAATCTTACTTGTGAAAAGTAATCCCCCGATTCCTATTTTCAACAGTCCGCTCATTTGAGCAGGACAACGCTGAACACCAGCCCGGCATCTTTGTTTTCTACCTGTCAACTGTCAGTTTAGGCTGCTCGCCGGCTCCTCATCACCACTTCAAGATGCAAATTGCTCGCGTCACAGCAACCAATATTGCGTCTACTTATAAGATGTTTATGGTTATAACGTCATTTCAAACGCGGCAATATGTTGCGTCCACTGCAGTTTGCTACCTATTCATACTTTTTGTCAAGTGATTTTTTAAGCAGGGTTGCATGAGGTACCTATACATAACGTTACGTTAGTCAATGTATCACACACAGTAACGTAACGTTAGACGGCGGTCAGCAGCACCGCGTATTTTAGCCACCTACAAAAAGACAAACACAGTCAAATAAAGGTCAGTTAAAATATATACTATATTAAGAATATGTGTACATATTGCATAGGGCCCTGACATCTAAAAAGTACAACTCTGTTCATTGTTATGTTCATGTATTTGTTATGTTTTTCATGTGTATGCACACATCAACACACATACAGTATGAGATGAGATCAATGAGATAAGGTAAGAACAGAATAGAAAGTGCTGTGGAACTAGTTACAATGCAATATGCCATGGATATACAATGTTAACACCTTTGTACAAATAAGTACAGTTGCACTTGTTTTTGCAAATGTGTTTATTCTGTAAAGGAATGAGTTAAATGTTTAAAATTGTTTAAACTATTAAAATGACTGGTTAATAGTGCTATTATGAATTGCAATGTCAGTACTATTTTCTTTCCTGCTATTTCAAATGCACTTGTTTTAATAAATAAATACAGCGGTTTAAAAGCATACACAATCTGTGTAAAAATATTAGTCTGTGGTCAAAAGGACTTGAAAGGACTCGAAACTCAAAATGCAGGACTTGTGACTTGACTTGAGACTTTCCAGTCTTGACTTTGGACTTGACTCGGGACTTGCCTGTCTTGACTCGGGACTTGACTCGAGACTTGAGGGCAAAGACTTGAGACTTACTTGTGACTTGCAAAGCAATGACTTGGTCCCACCTCTGGAACACGCCAATACAATTCAAACACCTGATCAACACACACAATCACTCAGCCCAAAAGACAGTTCACCTAACCCAATGTTCATGAAGCTTATATATTTTTAAAAAGTTACGTACGTGACGCGCACATACGGTCAAGCTATCAAATGTTTAGCAGCCAAGGCTGCATACTCACGGTACCTGGTATTCAGCTTGGAATGACTAAAACAGTAAATAAACACAAGACATATATTTACTCTATTAGCCACAACACAACCAGGCTTATATTTAATATGACACAAATTAATCCTGCATAAAAACACCTACGTCTTTGTTATGCTAACTCCTAGCTCCTATGCTAGCTCCTAGCTCCATAGAACACGCCAATACAATTCAAACACCTGATCAACACACACAATCACTCAGCCCAAAAGACCGTTCACCTAACCCAAGGTTCATAAAGCTTATATATTTTAAAAAAGTTACGTACATACGCAAAAAAAAAGTTGCGCACATACGGTCAAGCGATCAAATGTTTAGAAGCCAAAGCTGCATACTCACGGTAGCACGTCTGCGTCTTTGTCATCCAAATCAAAGTAATCCTGGTAAGAGTCTGTGTTGTCCCAGTTCTCTACAGGCGTCTGTGTATCGAAGTCAAAAGTCCTCCTGGTTAGAGTCTCTGTTATCCGAGTTCTTCCATCTTGACTGCATCTTTCGGGAATGTAAACAAAGACGCGCCGGCTGTGTACTGTTGTTGCTGACTTCGTTCGAAAAATACGTCCGTTTCGCACCGACAACTTTCTTCTTTGCTTGCTCAGCTTCTTTGTCCATTATGCAATGAACATAATTGCAACAGATTCACGAACACAGATGTCCAGAATACTGTGGAATTATGAAATGAAAACAGAGCTTTTTTGTATTGTATTCAATGGGGAAGGCATACCTCTGTTCCCCGGGCTACGTCACGCGCACACGTCATCCTCAGAGGCGTTTAGAACCGGAAGTTTAGCGGCAAATTTAAAATGTCACTTTATAAGTTAACCCGGCCGTATTGGCATGTGTTATAATGTTAAGATTTCATCATTGATATATAAACTATCAGACTGCGTGGTCGGTAGTAGTGGGTTTCAGTAGGCCTTTAAATCAAGGTCCTTAATTCACACATTTGACCATCACATCACAGTTTTGTTCCTCTGTTCTACCACTCCACCCACTCCTTAAAACCTGTGCTTCCTGGCTTTTCTGGAGGCAAAGTCATTTATGACATCACTGTAAGAAATCTGATGGCCGACTTTGTTATTAATACTAATCACTGCCAGTCCACTCAGTCTTTCTTGAGCCATGGAAGATCTCAAGTAGTTTTTTATTAATTTGAGCTTGGAAAAGCTCCGCTCTGCAGATGCAACAGTCACAGGAAGAGTGCAGGCTATCCGCAGAGCTACCCAAAGATTTGGGTACAACTCACAGATCTCATTTTGAGAGGAAAGAAGGCCACTCAGCTGGGTCAACTGGCGGAGCTGATGATGGTCCATGGTGTGAAGGGGACGTTGTGGTGGAAGTTGCTGAGGAAGTGGCCAAAGAAAGACAATGACTAAAAAAGAAGAACCTATAAGGTCATTAAATTGCACTGTTGGACATAATTATTAATCTCAGAATGTTCTGCAGTACAATGAGCAATTATAAAGGGTGTTTTGCAGTTAATTCACTAGATAAATCAGCTGTTGTTTCAGACATGGAGGGGACAGTGGGCACAGAGGATGGAGGTGTGTGAGAGAGCACTGTAGAGGATGGAGATGGACCTAATATGCTCTGCAACTACTAGTAACATCACTATGAGCCCAGAGCCGGCCCAAGGCATACGCGTACTAAGCGCTTGCTTAGGGCCCCGTGGCCACCAGGGGGCCCCCAAAAGCAATTAACAAAAAATGTGGGGGGGGGGGGGGGGGGGGGCGTGCGTAGTACAGACAGTACAGTGCAGACATTCGCGCACTTCATAGGGACTCGCGTTAATCTAACAACAACAACAGTTGCAGTAGAAGGGATAATAATAATATGAATCAGAATTGATCCCCAAGGATAAATTTATTTTTGTTACAATAACTGTGTAAATAATAGCCTATGTATGTGTACATACATTAGTTATTATTTTTATTTTAAATCTTCTCAAAACAGCCTGCTTACACTTTACCCCCTGCCCCTTCTTTCTGTCTCCTCTACTAGTCTACTCTCATTTTGTTTTCATGTGGCTTGTTTTCATGGGATCGGCAGTTCTTTTGACTGTACGAATCACTAGAATCAGTGACTGACAACGCCACACGGTGGCCGCAGTTCAGTACGTGTACCGAATCTCTTCTGCAGTTCTTTTGACAGTACAAATCACTAGAATCAGTGACTGACAACGCCACACGGTGGCCGCAGTTCAGTACATGTACCGAATCTCTTCTGCAGTTCTTTTGACAGTACGAATCACTAGAATCAGTGACTGACAACGCCACACGGTGGCCGCAGTTCAGTACATGTACCGAATCTCTTCTGCAGTTCTTTTGACAGTACGAATCACTAGAATCAGTGACTGACAACGCCACACGGTGGCCGCAGTTCAGTACGTGTACCGAATCTCTTCTGCAGTTCTTTTGACAGTACGAATCACTAGAATCAGTGACTGACAACGCCACACGGTGGCCGCAGTTCAGTACGTGTACCGAATCTCTTCTGCAGTTCTTTTGACAGTACGAATCACTAGAATCAGTGACTGACAACGCCACACGGTGGCCGCAGTTCAGTACGTGTACCGAATCTCTTCTGCAGTTCTTTTGACAGTACGAATCACTAGAATCAGTGACTGACAACGCCACACGGTGGCCACAGTTCAGTACGTGTACCGAATCTCTTCTGCAGTTCTTTTGACAGTACGAATCACTAGAATCAGTGACTGACAACGCCACACGGTGGCCGCAGTTCAGTATGTGTACCGAATCTCTTCTGCAGTTCTTTTGACAGTACAAATCACTAGAATCAGTGACTGACAACGCCACACGGTGGTCAGTTCAGTACGTGTACCGAATCTCTTCTGCAGTTCTTTTGTCAGTACGAATCACTAGAATCAGTGACTGACAACGCCACACGGTGGCCAGTTCAGTATGTGTACCGAATCTCTTCTGCAGTTCTTTTGACAGTACGAATCACTAGAATCAGTGACTGACAACGCCACACGGTGGCCACAGTTCAGTACGTGTACCGAATCTCTTCTGCAGTTCTTTTGACAGTACGAATCACTAGAATCAGTGACTGACAACGCCACACGGTGGCCGCAGTTCAGTACGTGTACCGAATCTCTTCTGCAGTTCTTTTGACAGTACAAATCACTAGAATCAGTGACTGACAACGCCACACGGTGGTCAGTTCAGTACGTGTACCGAATCTCTTCTGCAGTTCTTTTGTCAGTACGAATCACTAGAATCAGTGACTGACAACGCCACACGGTGGCCAGTTCAGTATGTGTACCGAATCTCTTCTGCAGTTCTTTTGACAGTACGAATCACTAGAATCAGTGACTGACAAGGCCACACGGTGGCCGCAGTTCAGTACGTGTACCGAATCTCTTCTGCAGTTCTTTTGACAGTACAAATCACTAGAATCAGTGACTGACAACGCCACACGGTGGTCAGTTCAGTACGTGTACCGAATCTCTTCTGCAGTTCTTTTGTCAGTACGAATCACTAGAATCAGTGACTGACAACGCCACACGGTGGCCAGTTCAGTATGTGTACCGAATCTCTTCTGCAGTTCTTTTGACAGTACGAATCACTAGAATCAGTGACTGACAAGGCCACACGGTGGCCGCAGTTCAGTACGTGTACCGAATCTCTTCTGCAGTTCTTTTGACAGTATGAATCGCTAGAATCAGTGACTGACAACGCCACACGGTGGCCAGTTCAGTACGTGTACCGAATCTCTTCTGCAGTTCTTTTGACAGTACGAATCACTAGAATCAGTGACTGACAACGCCACACTGTGGCCGCAGTTCAGTACGTGAACCGAATCACTTCTGCAGCAGCAGTACAGTTTAATTGCAAATCAGCATTATTATAATGATGATGATAGCTACTAAACAACAACAACAACAGTTGCAGTAGAATGGATAATAATAATAATAATAATAATATGAATCAGAATTGATCCCCAAGGAGAAATTTATTTTTGTTACAATAACTGTGTAAATAATAGCCTATGTATGTGTACATACATTAGTTATTATTTGTATTTTAAATCTTCTCAAAACAGCCTGCCCTACACGTTACCCTCCGCCCCTCCCCCTCGCGTCGCTGCTGCTCAGCCTGCACGGATTTTCTTTAACTTTATGTGTTGAGATAATGGGGACGTGTGTTTGTTTTCATGTGGCTTGAGTCAACATTAGCCGTTAGCTTGGAGAATGAATGGAGAACGGATGCCAATGGCATGAAACATATCCCCGCGACGGGGGGAGAATCACTCGCGGCATTGGGGCAAGCAGAGCAGAGAGCGAGAGCGTTGACGTTCACTGAGTGATTCATGTCGTTAATCCGCGGTGAACGAATCGTTCGCTCAGTCCCTCCCCCCGCCCTCTCATTGGCTGCGTCGTTCGCCGACGTCGAGGGTTCAGTGAGTCACAGAATGCGCCAGTTCCACTCATACCGGCATGGTCGCGGCGGAGCTCAACTGAATTGAGAAAGGAACGAATCAGTTCATGAAGTGATTCGGTTCAGTACGTCCACTCAAAAGATTCGTTCTTTCGAACGAATCGTTCGCGAACGACACAACACTAGCTCGCAGTCCTGGCTTGAAGTGAAGGCTAATTAGCTTTTAGCGTAACGCTAGCTCATTTTGCGGCGTGTGCGTGTGTGCGCGTGTTTGTGTGCGCGTGTGTATGTGTGTGTGTGTAGTCTCTCCTATTGCTATTGTACTATTTTTTCAGCTATAGTTACATTAATCATTAGTAATGTAGCAGCCTAGTTTTGAATGGCAGGGTCCCTGCTATCACATGTTGATACAAATATAACATTTACATAATAAAAATCAACTACAGGCTTCCCAAATGCTGTAATAAATTAAGCATGATGAGTTGACTTGAAACTGTTTAATGTTGCACTTTTTATATGTAGAAGAAAAGTTTAGTCATTTTATTTAATCTGAGCAACAACTTGAGGCAGTTTAATGTTGAGTAACATGGGCAGAATTATTATAGTGTTCCCAATGTTAAAAGGATAAAGCCATTGTTTACACATTTGGTAAATAAATAGCCCAAAAATGTATATTTTGTTGTTTTCTTACTGTACCGAAAATGAACCGAACCGTGATGTACCGTTACACCCCTAATATATATATATATATTTATATATATATATATATATATATATATATATATATATATATATATATATATATATATATATATATGATATACACCCCTAATATATATATATATATATATATATATATATATATATATATATATATATATACATACGTATGTATAAATATATTATATATTTTTTTTGCTTTTGGTTTTCTTTTTTTCTGGTCCCCCTTTCTCGTACCCACAAGTTCTCCCTGTGTCTTCTTTTTTTCTTCTTTCTATCCCCCCTGTTCCGGTCTGGCTGTGCCAAAAACTTACATATCCAAACACTATATAAATAAACATTGATTGATTGATTGATTTAATAAAGTCAATTACAAATAAGGCAACAAGAGAAGTATCCCTCACTTCTCTTTTGTAAAGTTAATCTGTACAGCAGATATGGACATCTGAGCAGCTGAACAGGGTAGATTTAAAACTTTTTTTCTTTTTTACTTGTGATGTCTTGCGGGCCGGATTGTGGACGCTGGGCCGCGGACGTAGTATTGTGACCCCTGCTCTAGAAGGAAGAATCTGTTAATGTTAACTTTGGACCTAAAAAGCTTTAAGAAAGAAAAAAAACTCCTTAAACAGTTAACACAAATTTGATGGTGTCTTATAGCTAACATAGCATCCATCAATGACATCGCTTCACTGCTGTGACACTCTTTCCGGAATTTGTGTCCTCCTCAGGAGTTAAGTAAGCATCTGGACGAGGTGACCCAGAACTCAGAGATAGTGGAGATCCGTCAGAAGGAGGCCGAATGCGAGCTAGAGGCGGCTAGGGATCGCGTTCAGCAGCAGGCCACCGAAATCCTCCTCAAAGCCAGTAAGACGTGGATGCGTGATTGCTTCGTGTTCGTTATGACGTCATCTTTCCTCCTGTGCTCTCTGTGGTGTCATAGGTCAAATCAGCAGCCTGCAGGCCACCCAGATGACCCAGGAGGCGGCCATCCGTGACTTGGACAACGAGCGCAGCCGGCTCAAGGACAAGGTGCTAAGGACGGAGGAGGAGCGGGAGGCGCTGCAGAGCCAGAGCCACGCCCTGGACGACAGACACAAGCAGCAGCTGATGTCCCTCGAGAAGGTGCACCTTTCACCGTGTTTGTAACAAAAAAACTACACAAATACGTCATCATTATAATGCAATGTGACGTACATGTCGCAGTTGTAAACAATAGTTCTCATAAGATATTGTGAAAAGAAGTTAAAAACTCTTTTGAACAGCTCTTGTGAGGTCCTGATGTATCATGTGACATCATAAATAGCCTTTTGAGGCATATTATTCCCCCCAAATCTTTAATGCCCATCCATCCATTTTCGACCGCGGCAGAAAGTCAGTAAGACATAGTCATACTCTCAGGTAGTGTTTCTCAATTATTTTCTGTCATGCCCCTCAATAATATGTATTTATTTACAAATAAACACACTAATACCGAAAGTCCCTACCGACATCTCACCGCACACCCTGATGCCACTATTTGAGAAATACTCTTTAAGATAACGCATCCAAAATCAATATTATTACACACAATTGTCAATAACTGTGTTTTTTTAATGTATTCATTTGGGAGTGCTATTATTTGTATCTGGTGGGGCATTGGCACACCTGCCCCAAAAGTAATGTACTAACAGTCCATACCACCCAGTCTCTCCACTTCTGCGAGGCAGCCATGATTGAATGTCGGTAAGTGTATTTGCCAACCTGGAACCCTTTTGAAAAGGTCACATGATTAAAGGAATGGAGTAGCCTGAGGGGCGCACATGATAAATGTCAAGTGTGTTCACTTCCTGTTTAATTTGTGAGCCCCCTCAGTGCTGACATTTGTGAGACATCATCCTCTGGGGGGCGCCATTGGGACATGGCGGGTGACGTGCAACATCCCAGAATAAGTCAGCTGACACCTATGCCAACCTAAAGGCTGGTTGCAGAAGGATTAAGTGGTATTTGGCACAAAATACTACTTTTGCTGGGTAGTCAAATATGATCCTATTTGAATTATATTTGCTTGGCCCACGCAGAGTTAGGAGCTTAAATGTGTAATGCACAGGGAATAGATAAAGAAAACTGTTGAATACTAATTTAACAATGAGCCAATTACGGTACTTGTTTAAGTGCAACAATGCCATTTAGAGCTTGAAACAATGTTCCTTTACTAAGTGACATCGCCAACTGCTGGCCTGGCATGCATATTACAGCGTTTTCTAAATGGGGATTTTGACAACATTTTTTATCGATACCTGCAATTCCCCTTGGTGTTTTTAACGTAAATGTATCCCAATTTTCATCTCTGTTGTTGTTTGACATCACTGTATCAGAAATAAATAACAAAATAGTGAGTAAAATCTTGTCAGCCGTTGCAGCTTTGGGGAGTGTGTGTGATTCCTTGGCAGCTCATTAGTAACCACTGTCAATATGGCTGACTGATGCAGCATATGGTGTGAATGTCAACCCAGGCTCTCTGTGTGTGTGTGTGTTTATTCATCTCTGCTTGTGTTTGCCAGACACTCCGAGAAGAGAAGGCGTCCCACGAGAAAGACATGGTCAGCCTGCACACTCGCTACGAGGATGACAGCAGCCAGCTTAAAGAGAACCAGACCCGAATTCTAGACGACGTGACCAAAAAGCACAGAGTGACGCTGGAGAGCTTGCTCAGTAGCGCTGAGAAGGACAAGAATCGCCTACTGGCTGTGAGTACGAAACCCCTGACATGTGCACTAAAGCACATTAAAGTACATTGCAACCCTTTGAGACACTTGTGATTTAGGGCTATATAAATAAACATTGATTGATTGATTGATATGTAAGAATGTACCATTTTGACAGTAAAATGTTACACCTAATCTTACACCAAATGCACCAATCACTCTCATATACAGTGATAACCAGACTGATTTCCAGAACTTTCCCTGGATATTTGAAATGTTAAGTTGAAATGGGCAGCACGGTGGAAGAGGGGTTAGTGCGTCTGCCTCACAATACGAAGGTCCTGAGTAGTCGTGAGTTGAATCCCGGCCTCTGGATCTTTCTGTGTGGAGTTTGCATGTTCTCCCCGTGACTGCGTGGGTTCCCTCCGGGTACTCCGGCTTCCTCCCACCTCCAAAAGACATGCACCTGGGGATAGGCTGATTGGCAACACTAAAATTGGCCCTAGTGTGTGAATGTGAGTGTGAATGTTGTCTGTCTATCTGCGTTGGCCCTGCGATGAGGTGGCGACTTGTCCAGGGTGTACCCCGCCTTCCGCCCGATTGTAGCTGAGATAGGCTCCAGCGCCCCCCGCGACCCCGAATGGAATAAGCGGTAGAAAATGGATGGATGGAAGTTCCTCTATTGCCGTTTTGTATACACATTTGTACATACTGCACATCCAGCCATCTATTTTCTACCACTTGTCCCGTTCGGGGTCACGGGGGTGCTGGAGCCTATCTCAGCTGCATCCGGGCGGAAGGCAGGGTACACCCTGGACAAGTCGCCACCTCATCGCAGGGCCAACACAGATAGACAGTATTGTGAGGCAGACGCACTAACCCCTCTTCCACCGTGCTGCCTACATAAGAAACAAAATGTCCAAAATGTCACAGTAACATAACGAAATAACACTTTTTGTGGGAATAAAACTGGAAGTGTGTCTCTTGTGAAGTATAACAAAATTACAGCAAAAATTGGTTTAGATTGTTGTTACTGTTTTATCCACACTCACCGACACTTTTGACAAAACCAACACTATTTTGATTGTGAGACAATCAAACTACTTCTCTGTATTAACCATGAAATACATTGTGTAAGAGTAAGACAGCCCAATTTGCTGGCTTCAGAAGTAACCAGTTGTGGTTCTAGCTATGGGCCACATGGTCAATTACCCAGGGTGACATTCTCTAGGGAACAGATGTCAAACTTCCCGCTCAGGGAGGTATTTCATTCGGGGTTACTTTTAAAAATTAACATCCATCGACACAGGTGTAATAAAAATAAAGGTTTGTCCGCATAATAACACATTCAGTGGTTGTCATGCACATTTTGACCAAGCCAGAAAAGGTGGTATACTTATACCGCCCTGCTGCTTACTTTGAGTGAATTAAACCAAACCGAGTATTGAGGGGTGTGAGTTTACTACTGGGCCAAACAGACATTGCTTTAAAATATTTAATTGTTAATCCTGCATATTAATGACCAATATACCGTATATATTAGAGTTTAAATGATATGTTATTTGTTGAATAACAAAAGGAAGCAAATTGTAAGTCAATATGAGTGGTTTAATAATAGTAGTCGTGGCTTAGCCTTGACTGCTACTAGTTGAGGTGTTGGCACAACCCCTGGCAAACCCCTGGAATCACCAGACATGGAGGATGTTCATTCAGCTGTTTAATTTTGTTAAAAAAAAATAGCCAACTCACAAGACACAAAATTATATTTATTTCAAATGACAATGTTCTGGCTTTAAAAAACACTAAAAGACACCAAGAAAAACATTTTGTGGTAGTAAATAACAGTCTTGTGTTTGGATCAGGCAGCCTGAAAAAAATTATGGAATCACTCAATTCTGAGAGAACATGATGGAATCACACTCAAAATGTTCATTTCCAAAGCTAACACCTGCATCAGATTAAATCTGTTCATTAGTCTGCAGCTAAAAATGTATGTTCACACCTTGGAAAGCTGTTGCACCAGGTGGATTGACATGAATCATGGCTCCAACACGAGAGATGTCAATTGAAACAAAGGAGAGGATTATCATATTTCTTCAAGAAAGTAATTTATCACACAATGTTGCAGAAGATGTTGATTGTTCACAGTCAGCTGTGTCTAAAATCTGGACCAAGTACAAACAACATGGGAAGGTTGTAAAAGGCAAGCATACTATAGACCAAGGAAAACATCAAAGCGTCAAGACAGAAAACTTAAAGCAATCTGTCTTGAAAACAGAAAATGCACAGCAAAACAAATGAAGAACAAATGGTCGGAAACTGAAGTCATCGTCTGCGACCGAACTGTAAGAACCCGGCTAAAGGAAATGGGATTTAAATAAAGAAAAGCTAAACGAGAGCCGTCATTAACAGCTAAACAAAAAAACAAGGTTCCAACGGGTTACAGAAAAAGCAATCGTGGACTATGGATCACTGGATGAAAGTCAGGTTCAGTGATAAATCGCGAATCTGCATTGGGCTAGGTGATGATGCTGGAACTTTTGTTTGGTGTCGTTCCAGTGAGATTTATGAAGACGACTGCCTGAAGAAAACATGCAAATTATTATACACTATAAAACAGTCATGATGATATAGTTTGCATGTCAGGTAATGGCACTGGGGAGATGGCTGTCATCACATCTTCATTAAAAGCACACGTTTACATTAACATTCTGGACCCTTTTTTATTCCGTCAATCGAAAGGATGCTTGGGAATGATGACATAATTTTTCAAGATGATAATTAATCTTGCCATGAAGCAAAAACTGTAACAACTTTCCTTAAAGAAAGATACATAATGTCAATGTCATGGCCTGTAAATAGTCTGGATCTCAAATCAATTGAAAATGTGTGGTGGAAATTGCACCACACAAGGGTGGAGTGCCATCTCCGGGTTGCGGAGGAGACCCTGCCCCAAGTGGAGGAGTTCAAGTACCTCGGAGTCTTGTTCATGAGTGAGGGAAGAGTGGATCGTGAGATCGACAGGCGGATCGGTGCGGTGTCTTCAGTAATGCGGACGCTGTATCGATTTGTTGTGGTGAAGAAGGAGCTGAGCCGGAAGGCAAAGCTCTCAATTTACCGGTCGATCTACGTTCCCATCTCACCTATGGTCATGAGCTTTGGGTTATGACCGAAAGGACAAGATCACGGGTACAAGCGGCCGAAATGAGTTTCCTCCGCCGGGTGGCGGGGCTCTCCCTTAGAGATAGGGTGAGAAGCTCTGCCATCCGGGGGGAGCTCAAAGTAAAGCCGCTGCTCCTCCACATTGAGAGGAGCTTGATGAGGTGGTTCGGGCATCTGGTCAGGATGCCACCCGAACACCTCCCTAGGGAGGTGTTTAGGGCACGTCCGACCGGTAGGAGGCCACGGGGAAGACTCAGGACACGTTGGGATGACTATGTCTCCCGGCTGGCCTGGGAACGCCTCGGGATCCCCCGGGAAGAGCTGGACAAAGTGGCAGTGGAGGGGAAGTCTGGGCTTCCCTGCTTAGGCTGCAGCCCCCGCGACCCGACCTCGGATAAGCGGAAGAAGATGGATGGATGGATGGTAGAAATTGAAAAAATGGTCTGTGACAAGACTCCAACCTGCAAAGCTGATCTGACAACAGCAATCAGGGAAAGTTAGAGCAAGATTGATGAAGAGGACTGTTTCTCACTCGTTAAATCCATGCCTCAGAGACTGTAAGGTGTTATAAAAGACATAGGTGGTGCAACAACTGGGACAACTACCAGTGGTGTATTATAGTGTTTTTTTGTCTGTATTTTATTATTACATATTTCCTTATAATTGAGTGATTCTTAATTTATGTTCTTAATTTCTTTAAGTGTGTTTTTAAAGCCAGAAAGTTGCCAGTTGAAGTGACTATAGTTTTGTGTCATGTCTGTTTTCTGCTTTTTTTTCTATAAAATTTAACAACTGAATGAACATCCTCCGAGACTGGTCATTCCATCATCTTCCCAGAGGCTGTGAAATCGCTATTGCGTGTAACCTCTTCATTCATTTGCTCTAGATCTAGAAACTCTAGATTAAATTTGAGAGATGAGCAGTTTTAATCCCTTAGGTCAGTCGTCCCCAACCACCGGGTCCATGGATCGATTGGTACCGGGCCGCACAAGAATAAAAAATAACTAAAAAATAAAAACTTTTTTTTATTTTTTATTTTTTATTAAATGATAAATGGGTTATACTTGTATAGTGCTTTTCTACCTTCAAGGTACTCAAAGCGCTTTGACAGTATTTCCACATTCACCCATTCACACATACATTCACGGCGGGAGCTGCCATGCAAGGCGCTAACCAGCAGCCATCAGGAGCAAGGGTGAAGTGTCTTGCCCAAGGACACAACGGACGTGACTAGGATGGTAGAAGCTGGGGATTGAACCCCAGTAACCAGCAACCCTCCGATTGCTGGCACGGCCACTCTACCAACTTCGCCACGCCGTCCCCCAAATCAACATAAAAAACACAAGATACACTTACAATTAGTGCACCAACACAAAAAACCTCCCTCCCCATTTACACTCATTCACACTCATTCGCACAAAAGGGTTATTTCTTTCTGTTATTCATATTTCTGGTTCCTACATTATATATCAATATAGATCAATACAGTCTGCAGGGATACAGTCCATAAGCACACATGATTGTATTTTTTTATGACAAAAAAAAAATAAAATAAAACAAATTTAAAAATTTGCTCCGTGGGACAAATTTTCAAGCGTTGACCGGTCCGCAGTTACAAAAAGGTTGGGGACCACTGCCTTAGGTCATCCATTCAGTACGTGATGAGCTGATCATGTCAACAATGTGTGTGTGTGTGTGTGTGTGTGTGTGTGTGCACATGTCTGCTTGCAGCATAAATATTTGACTACTACTTTGCGGTGTGAACATGCATTACTCCTAATACTGTATATACTGTACGTGCTATACACAAAGCTGCTGTTTTTAAGCTGCTGTTGTCCTACATAACATCATCGTGCAGTCTTTGTGGTGACATGCACACAATCTAGTTTTGTCAGTTTAACAAAAACATGACTGTTAGCGTATGTCCTCGTTTTTAATATTTGCACAAAACTTCCATCATAGTCTACCATGACACAATAAACCTTGAAAGGGAAGTATTTATCAGATTGAGGCCTCTTTTGCTCAAATAGTTTAAAAAGTTCATTAAAAAGTTGTTATGAATAAAATCATGGCGCGGTACCAAAGCGTGCTGTGGTAGCAGCCTAATGAGCCCCGAGTGGCTACAAACTGAGGGGTTCTAGGCAATTTGGCCGCGGCCGAGGCGTCACGCTGCCACCACCCTGATATAGTCGCCATGATGTCGCCTTCCCTCCCAAGCCCGTCCAGCCTGCACGTGCATGTACGAGTGTGCACAGTCGCTATGATTTATTTTAAATGATGGAGCAGAGTAGATCCAAAGTGACAGCTGCGTGAAGAGAACAACATTTAAAAAACTGTCATGTGTTTGATTTAAAGCGTGTGTTTGTGTGTCGACTATGCACAGGAACTGGAGCAGCAGTTTGAACACGAGCGGCACGTGCTAGAGGAGCAGAAGAGTCTCCTCAAGCAGCAGCTGGAGCAGATGAGGGACGAGATGACCTCCAGACTTAACGCGGCCAACCAGGAGGTGGGACCTTTAGACTCTGTGACTGCTGGTGTTATGTCAAGGAATGCTGTAAAAAAAAAAATATTTGATTAGTTCCACGGTCAAACTGGTATGAGTATCATTTTACATTACCTGATATTCACATTAACCATTGGTAATAAATTGTAAAATAAATCAATAAACAATATAAAACACCCTTAAGTCTTAGTTGTAATAACAAAGGAGAGATTTGTAACTGTCATATTTTTTTAGAAATATTGTCTCACAATCTAAAGATACCACATTCTGCCGTTTATCAATGTATTTATTTGTCTGTGCAATGAATGGAAGTTCTCACAATCGAAAGCACACATTGGTCATCTTTCCATACTGTATTTTTTTATTTAACCAGGAAAGTCCCATTGAGATTAAACAAACTCTTTTTTAAAAGAGTCCTGGCCAACAGGCAGCAACAAATAGAATAAATATCACACACATTAAAAAAACAGATACAATTTAAAAATAGCATCTCAAGTTCTCTCTGCACTAAAAGCGTTCAATAAGTTCAGTTAATTTCCAGTCTTTTTGCAACGTGTTCCATATAAAAGGAGCAGCGTAAACAAAAGCCCATTTTCCCAGTTATGTGCAGGCAAATGGAACAGTGAGCAACAAATGATCATTTGAAGGAAATCAATAAGATTCAACACTCCTCTGTGTGATTAAATTACAAATATAAGAGGGCAGTAGACCCAGCATTTCCCTATAAATAAAAATATACAAATGAGCCAGCCTCCTGGAGGACACAGAAGGCCATCCCACTCGAGAATACAGCTCACAATGATGGGTCAAGGCCCTACAGTTAGTTATGAACCTCAGAGAAGCATAATATACAGTGTCAATCCTATGTAGACATTGAGTGGTGGCATTCATGTACAACAGGTCTCTATATATCTGATAAAAATGTTGCAGTGACAAGGCGCTTTTTTGCCTCAAAGGAAAAAAAATGTTTTCCGAAAGAAAAAGCCCAATTTGAGTTTACGTTTTTTCTCAACATTGTCAATATGGGCCTTGAAAGTCAGGGAGTCATCCAACAAAATACAGAGGTATTTATACGTGTGAACCACCTCGTTGACATTTCACTCAAGAGTGGACACAAAGGGGATGGTTTGAGGAACCTTCTTAGTGTTTGAAAACAACATTAGTTTTGTCTTTTCAGCATTGGGGACCAGTTTTAGCTGCAGGAATGTGTGCTGGGCCATATCAACAGCTTTTTGCAGAGATTCTACAGCTTTAGCAGGGTTCAAACCAAAACAGTAAATTATTGTGTCATCAGCGTAAAAAAATGTATGTTCGCGTCAGACACATTTTGTCCCAATTCATTAATATACATGATGAGCAGGAGGGATCCTAATTTTGCACCCTGTGGCACCCCATATAGAGTATCAATCATGTCCAAAGCAAACCACATCATGGGTTATCTAGATATCTATTGAAAGGATCATCTCATGACACAAAGCACACTCTTACATCTTCCTATTGAAGTAACGGAGGGTGGGATTTAACCCCACTCTTCTTCTGTTCTGTTCCGTTGCTCTCCCCTCCAGGTGTGTCGGCTACAGGAACAGATACAGCAGGGCGAGAAGGACATGGGCACAGCGGAGGGACAGATGTCCACTCTAAAGGAGGCACAGGACAAGCTGCTGGAGGAGCTGGACGCCACCAGGGGTCGGCTGAGGGAGACCAGCAACCTGCTCACGGCACTGCAGGTGAGCTTAATCAGGTGGCACACACATTTAACATTGCATCATCTGTGTGTGTGTGTGTGTGTGTGTGTGTGTGTGTGTGTGTGTGTGTGTGTGTGTGTGTGTGTGTGTGTGTGTGTGTGTGTGTGTGTGTGTGTGTGTGTGTGTGTGTGTGTGTGTGTGTGTGTGTGTGTGTGTGTGTTTGTGTGTGTGTGTGTCAGGGAGAGCTGGAGATCCAGAAGCGTCAACATGAAGCCAAAGTGATCACCACCAAAGAGGAGGAGAAGCATAAGATGGACAAAATGGCTCTGGA
The DNA here is from genome assembly GCF_033978785.1 of Entelurus aequoreus. NCBI lineage: Eukaryota > Metazoa > Chordata > Actinopteri > Syngnathiformes > Syngnathidae > Entelurus > Entelurus aequoreus. The sequence continues at coordinate 40,088,998 of NC_084734.1, forward strand.
GCTGGAGCTCAAATGGACTGAGACTCTAAGGTGTGCCTTTTGCTTTACCTCATGCCTGCTGAGAGGAAAGGCATAGTTATTATTCACCACTCAGGAACAGTACCAGCCAGACGTGCCTGCAATGTATTTTTGTGTGCGTGCGTGTGTGCGTATGTGTGCTGAAGTGCGGGGAACTGATGTAATGGCTGCCGCGTGGGAGTTGAAATGACAGCTGTTAAGTGAAGTTTTGCAGAAAAAAAACACACTTTTTGTCATTCTGAGAGGCAGGAAATGACAACCCCCTCCATCACACATTTACATACACACACACACACACACACACACAAAACTATAATCGATCAAGTGCTACTGTTCTGCATATCACACAATAAATTCCTAACGAGTAGTTTTAAACGGCTTTTCTGGCCAAAACCTCATAAGACAAGAGAAAATAACTTCCAATAACCACATTTGTATTCCCGTTTTATCCTTCTGAGAGCCACCGTCCTCTGAAGTGGACCCGTAGACCGGAATATAAATAACATGTTCATTTTGTCACTTGGATAATTTTTTGGAGTGCATGAGAAAATGAAAAGGGAAACATATCTTTGACCACATTTATGAACAAGTATATTGCTACACCACAGTAGGAACAGAACCAATGTTGTAATAGCAGTACCAAACTGCTTAGTCAGCATTTAAAGCGCTAATCCCTCCATCCATCCATCTTCTTCCGCTTATCCCAGGTCGGGTCGCGGGGGCAGCAGCCTAAGCAGGGAAGCCCAGACTTCCCTCTCCCCAGCCACTTCGTCCAGCTCCTCCCGGGGGATCCCGAGGCGTTCCCAGGCCAGCCGGGAGACATAGTCTTCCCAACGTGTCCTGGGTCTTCCTCGTGGCCTCCTACCGGTCGGACGTGCCCTAAACACCTCCCTAGGGAGGCGTTCGGGTGGCATCCTGACCAGATGCCCGAACCACCTCATCTGGCTCCTCTCGATGTGGAGGAGCAGCGGCTTTACTTTGAGCTCCCCCCGGATGGCAGAGCTTCTCACCCTATCTCTAAGGGAGAGCCCAGCCACCCGGCGGAGGAAACCCATTTCGGCCGCTTGTACCCGTGATCTTGTCCTTTCGGTCATAACCCAAAGCTCATGACCATAGGTGAGGATGGGAACGTAGATCGACCGGTAAATTGAGAGCTTTGCCTTCCGGCTCAGCTCCTTCTTCACCACAACGGATCGATACAGCGTCCGCATTACTGAAGACGCCGCACCGATCCGCCTGTCGATCTCACGATCCACTCTTCCCTCACTCGTGAACAAGACTCCGAGGTACTTGAACTCTTCCACTTGGGGCAGGGTCTCCTCCGCAACCCGTAGATGGCACTCCACCCTTTTCCGGGCGAGAACCATGGATTCGGACTTGGAGGTGCTGATTCTCATCCCAGTCGCTTCACACTCAGCTGCGAACCGATCCAGCGAGAGCTGAAGATCCTGGCCAGATGAAGCCATCAGGACCACATCATCTGCAAAAAGCAGAGACCTAATCCTGCAGCCACCAAACCAGATCCCCTCAACGCCTTGACTGCGCCTAGAAATTCTGTCCATAAAAGTTATGAACAGAATCGGTGACAAAGGGCAGCCTTGGCGGAGTCCAACTCTCACTGGAAACGTGTCCGACTTACTGCCGGCAATGCGGACCAAACTCTGGCACTGATCTTACAGGGAGCGGACCGCCACAATCAGACAGTCCGATACTCCATACTCTCTGAGCACTCCCCACAGGACTTCCCGAGGGACACGGTCGAATGCCTTCTCCAAGTCCACAAAACACATGTAGACTAGTTGGGCAAACTCCCATGCACCCTCAAGGACCCTGCCGAGAGTATAGAGCTGGTCCACAGTTCCACGACCAGGACGAAAACCACACTGTTCCTCCTGAATCCGAGGTTCGACTATCCGGCGTAGCCTCCTCTCCAGCACACCTGAATAGACCTTACCGGGAAGGCTGAGGAGTGTGATCCCACGATAGTTAGAACACACCCTCCGGTTCCCCTTCTTAAAGAGAGGAACCACCACCCCGGTCTGCCAATCCAGAGGTACCGCCCCCGATGTCCACGCGATGCTGCAGAGTCTTGTCAACCAAGACAGCCCCACAGCATCCAGAGCCTTAAGGAACTCTGGGCGGGTCTCATCCACCCCCGGGGCCTTGCCACCGGGGAGCTTTTTAACTACCTCAGCAACCTCAGCCCCAGAAATAGGAGAGCCCACCACAGATTCCCCAGGCACTACTTCCTCATAGGAAGACGTGTTGGTGGGATTGAGGAGGTCTTCGAAGTATTCCCTCCACCGATCCACAACATCCACAGTCGAGGTCAGCAGAACACCATCCTCACCATACACGGTGTTGATAGTGCACTGCTTCCCCTTCCTGAGGCGGCGGATGGTGGTCCAGAATCGCTTCGAAGCCGTCCGGAAGTCGTTTTCCATGGCTTCCCCGAACTCCTCCCATGTCAAAGTTTTTGCCTCCGCGACCGCCGAAGCCGCACACCGCTTGGCCTGTCGGTACCTGTCCGCTGCCTCAGGAGTCCTATGTGCCAAAAGAACCCGATAGGACTCCTTCTTCAGCTTGACGGCATCCCTCACCGCCGGTGTCCACCAACGGGTTCTAGGATTACCGCCACGACAGGCACCAACTACCTTGCGGCCACAGCTCCAATCAGCCGCCTCGACAATAGAGGTGCGGAACATGGTCCATTCGGACTCAATGTCCAGCACCTCCCTCGTGACATGTTCAAAGTTCTTCCGGAGGTGGGAATTGAAACTCTCTCTGACAGGAGACTCTGCCAGACGTTCCCAGCAAACCCTCACAATGCGTTTGGGCCTGCCAGGTCTGTCCGGCATCCTCCCCCACCATCGCAGCCAACTCACCACCAGGTGGTGATCGGTAGAAAGCTCCGCCCCTCTCTTCACCCGAGTGTCCAAAACATGAGGCCGCAAATCCGACGACACAACTACAAAGTCGATCATGGAACTGCGGCCTAGGGTGTCCTGGTGCCAAGTGCACATATGGACACCCTTATGTTTGAACATGGTGTTCGTTATGGACAATCTGTGACGGGCACAAAAGTCCAATAACAAAACACCGCTCGGGTTCAGATCCGGGCAACCATTCTTCCCAATCACGCCTCTCCAGGTTTCACTGTCGCTGCCAACATGAGCATTGAAGTCCCCCAGTAGAACGGGGGAATTCACCCGGGGGAGCACTCTCAAGTACTCCCTCGAGTGAATCCAAAAAGGGTGGGTACTCTGAGCTGCGGTTTGGCGCGTAAGCGCAAACCACAGTCAGGACCCGTTCCCCCACCCGAAGGCGGAGGGAAGCTACCCTCTCGTCCACCGGGTTGAACTCCAACATGCAGGCTCTGAGCCGGGGGGGGAACAAGAATTGCCACCCCAGCCCGTCGCCTCTCACTGCCGGCAACGCCAGAGTAGAAGAGAGTCCAGCCTGTCTCGAGAGAACTGGTTCCAGAGCCCTTGCTGTGCGTCGAAGTGAGTCCGACTATGTCTAGTCGGAACTTCTCCACCTCGCGCACTAGCTCAGGCTCCTTCCCCCCCAGCGAGGTGACGTTCCACGTCCCAAGAGCTAGCTTCTGTAGCCGAGGATCGGACCGCCAAGTGCCCTGCCTTCGGCTTCCGCCCAGCTCACATCGCACCCGACCTCTACGACCCCTGCTATGGGTGGTGAGCCCATTGGAGGGGGAACCCACGTTGCCTCTTCGGGCTGTGCCCGGCCGGGCCCCATGGGGACAGGCCCGGCCACCAGGCGCTCGCCATCGTGCCCCACCTCCGGGCCTGGCTCCAGAGGGGGGCCCCGGTGACCCGCGTCCGGGCGAGGGAAATCTGGGACCATAGGTTTTATTTTTCATTGAGGTCTTCGAGCGCTAATGAGTTGACCAATTGGTCACACAAACAGTTGATTAGCGACATTTTAAAGGGCATGCAGGAGTAGATAAAGGTGTTGGGTCTTTTGGAGTTAATTTATAAGAAGGCGGTTGCCTACAGCCGCAGTGGTTGATGCCGATGTTTAATTGATTAGAGAGCCCAGTGGTTATTTGCGTTTGTAGCACGCAAACTCTTCAACAATAGAAGAGTTAACTGAATAGAGGCATTAATTGGAGCAGGTACGGTAATCACTTTAAAGCCTTTACGTAGTCAAAACAATCCTGTTTTTAAAGGAAAAGGTGAAAGGCAAGCACTGAGATCTAACCCAAGTGCTCTTACTGCAGGCAAGAATGTAAGAAACTACGTGAGGAGCTGAGAGAGGACCACGAGGAGGACAAGGCCTCGGCTTTGAGCCAGCTGGCCCAGAGCAAAGAGCAGGAGATGAGCAACGCCCGCGAGAGCTGGCAGAGGAAAGTGGACGACCTGCTAGAACAGGTACGCACTTTAGCCCTGACTTCATATGTGGATTTGTAGATTTTCTTTGTTCAAGTCAGTATTCGAGCCGCAGCATTCTGGACTGGTTTTGTAAGCGAAAAAAAGAGGCGACAATGAGGTATTAGCGGTGGGCATTGTTTAAAGGATTGGAACGTGCATGCCAATGGAGCGCTTTAATCACACCGAGCTGGGGAAAAAATCGATATGGAAGGATGTGAAAAACGAGAAGAGCAACAGCCTCCCTCTATCTCTGCCAGACGGACGCACATCGGCGCTCGAGACGTTGCACGTGGCGCCTCTATATCCACTAATGGCCGCCTGCTATTATCAATGAAGCGTGCCTCGGCTGTCCTTGCAGCTCATGCAGACAAATGGACATGTTGTCGACTCTGCACTGCCGCACACCGCCGTCACGCCAACTCCAACACCCCCGACACGTGTGATTCATATGCCATCAGTGAAGCCTTTTTATTATTTAGTGAACGTCAAACTGCTCATTTGGTGCAAGATGCCTTTATAACCTGTTTTTATAACAACATACATATTTTGCTTCCCCAATTACCAATTAATTTGTCCAAATAATGTAGTTAGCTTAGCAAATACGCTAGTGTGGCTAAGGCCAGCCCGCCGTTCGACACTGTGTGACTCACGTCTTAGTCACGGCACATTCTCCAAATTTGGGACACAAGCGAGTGAGCTGCTCTTTTTTTGGATCCCCTGACAGTCATTTTTTGTGTGTGATGCAATCCAGCTTTTATGGTTTATTCTTAGTGGCTTTTCAAGTGCTGATGAATTAGAAATGCGAGGCCCTGGCTTGTACTCTGACTTAAAGAGCTGAAACAATGCTGGCTAACTTTCTTTTTTTTAACCTAACGCAACGGGTAGCGTGCTCCCCCTGTTGTTTTTACGTGGCATTGCAGGAAAGAAACATTCAGCGCATATAAGAGCTCAAGAACGTACTTAAAGCTGGGGTACTTGAATCTTGTTTATCTTGATGAATTGAAAATGAAAACCAATGAGTTGACTGATGAACATTACCACATAATTTATTCAGAAAGTATAAATAACGACAAATAAAGATAGAATACTATTAACCGCAACATGTAAGTGTAAAAAAAACAACAACAACATTATGATTTGTTCATTTTCAGAATGTGCTTTTTCTATTTTTAAACAAGGAAAACAATCTGAAGTTGTCTTTATTTTTAAGTTATCGTGCCGTGATTTTACCAGTCCGGCCCACTAGGGAGTAGATTCTTCTCCATGTGGCCCCCGATCTAAAATGAGTTTGACACCCCTGCTCTAAATCCTGTGGTTGGATCTGAGGGGATGACCGTCAGGAAACAATTGATTTTGTCTTCCAAGGTTTTATTTACTAAAATACTTAATTATAAGGCACAGACAGCACTCAGAAATGCATTAGTTATGATATACTGTATGACGCTAATATGATGTTTTTTCTAGTTAAAAAATATAACTTACATACCCCAGCTTTAATTAACGTTTTTTTGGCAAGAAGCCACATTTTGTACTGAAGGAAGTGTTAAAAATGGACGAAAAAATGCTTAGTTTAAAATGAATTGGAATTCTACTCAAATAAAAAGATATGATATCACATATCTTAAAAAAACAATATAATACATTTGTTAGACTAGACCAGTTCTTCTCAAATAGTTGGGCGGGCCGCCCCCCCATGGGGAGTGTGGTGCAATGCCAGGGGAGACGCGTATGATCCTTGGGGGAACTTGCTTTTTTTTGCCATACCAGAATATTATGAAACGTATGTAGCACTTGGCTTCACTGGGACCACGGTGGGAGACGAGGAAAGACCGGTGTTTTGTTTCCTTAATGTCAATAAGCTTACAATGTTATGCAGAGTTATAGTTATAACAATTTTATAGACAAATTATACTATTTATAGTGACGGTAGAGAGTGGGGGGACGCAAAATATATTTTCCCCCCTAGGGGGGGCGTAACAGAAACTAATTGAGATAATAAATTATATTAAATCATAAGTGTGCTCATAAAGTTGTATCTATATCCGAATCATGTTTTTTAATTATTTTGAATTGATCCATAATTTTCAAAAATAGATTTGAAAAAAAATAAAAATACGTCTTTTAAATAGTTTTTATTTACATTTTTTATGAATCCCCCTTTTTTAGGCCATATATCTGCGCTTACTTGCTGCGTGTATACATCATACGTGAGCAGTTAAGAGGAGCTTTTGTAACCTGTAACCTATTTTCAAAAAAGGATTTATTATAATTTTTATACTAAAACGTATATTGTTTATTATATTGTTTATTATTATTTACTTATTTCATTTTATTTTATTTTTATTTTTATTGTATTTATTTATTTTTATTTGTTATTGTTATTATATTTTTAATTTGATTTAATTTAATTTTTATTTATTTATTTATTTATTTATTTATTTATTTATTTATTTATTTATCTATTTATTTTTAAATTTTTTTAATTATTATTATTATTTTTGTTTAATCGTATTATTTATTTGTGTGTGGCATCGCGCGGGCCTCGCTTCCTGTTGGGTGGGGTCCGTGCCCGTGTGGCCCGACCTTGCGCTGTGGGGTCTCTGTTGGTGACTTGATGTGGTGGCGGCGCGGCGCCCATGTCTGGTCTGGATGCTGTGTCTCGGTTGTTTGGGCGGTGGTGTGTTCGTGCGGGTTTGGGTTGGGGTGGTGGGGTCTTTTGGTGGGGGGGGGGGGGGGTGTTGGTGTCTCTTGTTTGCGTGTTGGCGTTTGGGCTGGCTGGCGGGCTGGCTCTGGCTGGTCTCCGTGATCCTGTTGGAGTGTGGTTGCCGGTCGCAGTTTTTTTTTTTCAGCATGTCTGTGATCTTCTTTTAATTCTTTTTTTTTTTTAAATATATTTAATTATTTATTTATTTTTATTTTTTATTTTTTTTAAAATATATTTTATTAATATTATTATTATTTATTTATTTATTTTTTCTTTCCCCTACCTCAGGGGGGAGACTCGGCGGGGCGGTTGCTGGTTGTTCCATCTCCATCGTTGGGGTCCCTGCGGGTGGAGTGGGTGGTTCCCGTGGCCCTGTGCTGGGTGGTCCTGTGGCGGCCGACTTGGGTGGGGTGGCCGGGGGCTGGCCTCGCAGCGCTCTCTGGGGGTGGGGGGTGGGCTCGTGGGGGCCCGGTTGCCGGTGGGGCGGGGACGGTCTTCCCGTCCGGTTGCGGGGGGTCTCCGGGCCCCTCGGGCGGGGCGTCCCGCCTTTGTGCCCGTGTGGGGTGTGGTCTCTCGCTGGCTTGGGGTCTGGCTGACCCCTGCTTTTCTCGTGCCTTGTCCTCTGCCGGGTGCGTCTGTCTGCTGCCTGCTGCTGGGCCTTGTGGGCGGCGCGGTGGGCCGGGCTCTGGGGTTCCTGTCGCTGTCCGGCTTGGCTGCGTGGGGGCGGTGGTCCCTGGTTCCCTGGGCACCACACCTACTGTTTGTGGGTTGGGCTCTCGGGGAGGCTGGGGCCGTACTCTGGCTCCCGCACACACTGGGAGTCAAATGTATTGTACATACAAATTCACATATACTCACATACATAGGTACCTACGCTCCCACATACATATACAAATACAGTACATATTTACACACTCAAAGTTTGTACATCCACACGCACATTCATTATACAAACATACACATATACATACTGTACATATACATTCACTGTACAAACATACATATACACTTACTGTACATATACACTCACTGTACAAACACATACACATACTGTACATATACATTCACTGTACAAATACATACTGTATACACACACTGTACATATACATTCACTGTACAAACACACGCATACACATACTGTACATATACATTCACTGTACAAACACACACATACACATACTGTACATATACATTCACTGTACAAACACACATATACTGTACACATACAAGTACATATGCATACATACACTCATGCACATAATCACGTTTAATCAAACATATATTCATGTTGTTGTCCTAGGGTAAACTGGGTATAACACATGGCACACTGACAAAGCTTAACCTATTGTTACTATAACAATCTACAAGGTTAATGTAGGTTGCTTCTCTTTCTTCCCCTCCATTTTTCTGCATTCTTTCGTATCTCAAGTTATCATTACGCATATGTATTGTTGCATTTGAACAACTGTATTGTTGATAATAAAGGTAAAGTATTGGTATTGTTCATTATCAATAGCGCTAATTCTATTGGTATTCGTATTGCTCCATTTTTAGTGTAATAATGCTCATTTTCATTTCTGTATTGTTTTTTATTTTCGCTAACTGCTTATTTGCTATTACTTTTACCATCATATTTGTACATGTCGTATTTGCTGATGTTGCTCTATTGTTGTTGTTGTTGTTGTGTTTGTTGTTGTTGTTTTTGTCTCTCTGTCTAATCCCCCTCTTGTCCCCACAATTCCCCCCTCTGTCCTCCTTTTTTTCTCTTTCTATCCCCTCCTGCTCCGGCCCGGCTGCACCAAATGATAATATAAATACATTTAATAAAGTCAAATACAAATAAGGCAACAAGAGAAGTATCCTACACTTCTCTTTTGTAAAGTAAATCTGAACAGCCGATATGGGCATCTACATCTACTATATGATTTGCCTAAGAAGCTGGACAGGACAAAAATTAAAATTAAAATTAAAATTAAAAATTAAAAAAATAAAACATATATTGTGAGAATTGGGTTCAATCGAGAATCAATTCTAAATCGAAGCTTTACCAAAAGAATCAAATCATGAGTTGTTGTAAGATTCCCATCCCTAATAATAAAACTTATTTCGATAAAGCTTTTCTGGGTACACAGATTCGGACTTAATTTATTGTAGTTATTAAAAAATATTCATTGTTGTTTTTACTATGTAGTTGTATTTAAGTATAGCCTTTTTTTAAACAGCATTTGTCAAAAGGCTACAAAATAATAAGCAATTAAAATTAAAAATATATAATGATATATAATTGTATACTATTTTTTATAAGTATTTGAATGAGTGTACACAACAGACAACGTAAAATTGTTTTTATAAAATCTAAAAGTACCGTATTTTCCGGGTTATAAGCCGCTACTTTTTCCCCAAGCTTTGAACCCTGCGTCCTATACAAAGGTGCGGCTTATCTGTGGATTTTTCTTTGCTATTAAAAAATCTCATTAAAGAAGGAGAAAAATCCTAAATCTCATAAAGGATGAATAAAAACATAAATTACTTCTCTGTTTTGTTTGAATTGCCATTTTACTGCTGTGTCAAAGGCACCATTTGTAAACAATTAGGGTATGTAAATAAGCATTTACAAAGTCGTTCTATTTAAATATCTAATTTCACAACATAGCGGTACATATCTGCGGCTTATATGAAAACATTTTTTTCTTCAAAAAAATGTAAGGATGCGTCTTTAATACCGTTGCAACTTATAGTCTGGAAAATACAGTAGTTTCTTTATTGTTTCCCCCTTCGATTGGTTGAGCTAAGTCAAGATGTTGATACTTACCTTTCCCCCCCACCAGATCTCCTTACTGAAACAAAGTCTGGAAATGCAGCTGTCACAGTCGCAGTCATCGCTGCAGCAGCTGCAGCACCAGTTCAGCCAGGAGAGAGAGCACCTGCGTACGCAGCTGGACGAGCTGCAGACCGAGCACCAGCGGCGCCAGCAGCGTCTGCAGGAGGCCCAGTGCTGCGCCCTGCAAGACATGGAGCACGCACGTCAGCGTGACATCAAGGTAGGTGGCGCCGACAAGTGCAAATCAATGCAGCGACAAAAACAAGGAAATATGAAGTACTAATTTTAAGGACAGCGCCGTAGAGTTTAAGTGTAAACAAACAGTCTTGTTGATGTGAGTCCTCCAGCGCTAACAAACACATTCAAACATTCCATTCTTAATAAAACCATTTGCATCATTTATGATGTTTGCAAATCTTTCTTCCAGCAAGAGAATTGTATTGGAATAGTATACATGCTTTAGGCAGAAGTTGGGTCTTCTTCATCATTTCCCAAAGTGGGAGAAAATGTCTTCTGTGAGTCACACGTACAATTTTTTTTTTTATGCTAACGTCATTACGTGCCTGCACACAGAAGCCAGTGATAAATAAAACACCTTCTCTCCTCCTACGCTCGCCCTCATTTAGACAGCCACTACGTTTCTTCCACACGCCTTTCATGCTTTTAGGATCATTAACCCTTAGAAAAACTGCCTCTGTTGGCTTTCCTTAGTGTTAGTGGAATATTTTCTTTCCACTTTGAGAAACTACTGTTAACACACTGAGTCGAAAATAACACACAATCTTACTAGTGAAAATTGTTTTTGTTTCCTTACTGTAAATTATAAGTGTAATGAAGCTTTCTCATAAGTTAGAATGAAAATATAAAGTGTAGTATTCAAAAAAGTACGCATTTTGCAAACAACACAGTTGAATGTTGTTAAAAACTTGATGTCAGTGTTGCCTTACCATCTCTTCTCCCTCCCACTCCCTTAACAAAACAGCCTGTTTTGCTTTGAATTACTATTGACAAGCTTTTTTCCACCAATACGTTTCTTTGACTTTACATTTGAACTCAAGGGGGTCTTGCACATGGTGTAAATAAAGCTAAAACCGCCACTACCTGGTCATGACATGAACTGTAATAATACTGCAGCAGTAGCAGTAGGGAATTAATAGTACTTAGCTCATTATAATACATGTAAGTACCACATTCAGATGTAAAAATAAGTTACTTTTGGATATAGTAAAACTAACCGGTAGAGAATCTTACCTTCATATACTGCTTTCTATTATGCAAAACCAACTTTTCTTACCTATTAGTACCAAGTATATGTGCATTTGGGATCTGCATAAGTCTCAAAAATTTGAAATCAAACCCTTGAGCGGAGATGTTTCTAAAAAAAATAATCTTGCCTTACTTCATACTTCCTCCAAACGAGCTGTTTGGAATTTTTCCCATTGGTGACGTTTTTTCCATTGGTGACGTTTTTCCCATTGGTGACGTCAGCGGATATCTCCATAAATGATTCCATAAATATTGGATATTTCTCATTGCCGAGAGCTCAAACCACTCGTAAACGTTTTTGTGTGTCTGTATGCGGAGTAAAACTATGGAACAAACTGGACTTACAACACAAGCAATGCCAAACTATTAATCGATTTAAACTATTATACAAACATGGGGTCTGGTTCAAATATAGAGATGAGGGTCTTTAATTTGACCTGCTGTTGTACTCTGTCTCAAAGTGTTAACATGTGCTCAATGTTTCCTTACCATTATTGCTATGTTGTCTATCACCATTATTGCTATGTTGTCTATTACCATTGTTGCTATGTTGTCTATTACCATTGTTGGCATGTTGTCTATTACCATTGTTGGTATTTTGTCTATTACCATTGTTGGTATATTCATTCTTCTTACATTGTTGATACACATTATTGTTACAGTGTAATAATTATTGTTACCTTATAATGCCACTATGATACAACATCTGTATTATAATCCTTAAACAAAGTAACAGTGAAACTCATGTGAATAATCACTGAATGGAGAACTGGGGGTGGGATTAAATAAATTATCTTCTTCCCACTCCCTTTTAGGCAATACTGGACAATCATGCTTTACATAGTATACATTACCTTTGCACTACATTAATTTATATTATTATGTGTTGTCAACTTTGTACTTTTTAAAAAAAATATTACTATTATTTTTGTATGTCATTGCCTGAAATAAATAAATAAATGAAAAATGGAAAAAAAAATAAAATAAATGTTAAAGTTTTACCTGAAGAGACTTGTGCTCGTCTGCCGTTGTAGTTCCTTCTTTTTCTCTATCTTCTTGTTGTGGGGCAGACTGGTTCGTACATACACAGGCATCTTCTCCTGTTGCTATTTCTAATACAAAGTAGTGTATAGTTCTAACCTAATATGTCAGTAGACTCCATATTGAAGCAATACAATGTGTGTGTGTGTGTGTGTGTGTGTGTGTGTGCGTGTGTGTGTGTGTGTGTGTATACATGTATCAATGTGTGTGTGTGTGTGTGTGTGTGTGTGTGTGTATATATGTGTGTATGTACAGTATGTATGTATCTGTGTGTGTGTGTGTGTGCGTGCGTGCGTGCGTGCGTGCGTGCGTGCGTGCGTGCGTGCGTGCGTGCGTGCGTGCGTGCGTGCGTGTGTGCGTGTATCTGAGGTAGATCGTTTCGACTCGGTCATTTGATAAGTAGCTCGCCTGCTGAAAAATTGTGGGCACCCATGCTGCGGACGTTCACCCCGCAGCACTTACAGTGAGCAAACTCGTCCAAAAGATGGTGCCATAATACAAACAATAACATACCTTTTCAGTGTACGTTGACAACTATTTTTTGAATTCAAACCATTATAGCCGTTAGAGAAGAAACATCTATAAATTTGTCGCACCGTTTTATAAACCGCAGTGTTGAAAGTGTAGGAAAAATATTACGGCTTAATTTATTCTATGGTAAATATTACATGTTATTACAAATGTGCCTGCATACTCCATTACAAATACTTACATATTCAGTAATATATATTATAATATAGATAATACTGTTATGATTCACACAAATACATTTTTATGCATAAATACAAAGAAAACCTTGACTTTCTTGCTTCTTTGGTGCACATTTCTGCAGCATCGGTAGTGCTGTGATGTTAATCATAAAAACAACCCCATGCTCTCTTCTACACATGAAATAAGTGCATTCCTGCAAGGAGCCATCACATTGCTTATTATCCTCCATCTTGCTCGTCTTAGACAGATAATCATTTGTCCTGATGAAAGGAACACTACAGTCAAGTGGGGATGTGCAATAAGCAAAAACATCCTCAAGAAGATGGACTTTTTTGTTTGATGGAAATAAAGGAAGGTCAGCAGGAAAGAACCTGTCATTCTTCTTGTTGCATCCTGCGTCTGAATGCTTGGAGGCGGGCCAGAGTGCAGCCATATTACAGTGGGAGTGAATACGCTGTTCGCACTCCATCATAATGCAGAGTGCTGAGTCAGAACATTACACCTCGACTTTTTTTAAACGCTTCCTGCTGCCTCGCTTCCTCCATTTCGGCTGTAGATGAGGACGCATGAGGGCACACTTCTCCAGGAGTTCATGTTCTTACCGTCACTGCTTGCAGCATCCTTCCATCCTCCCATCTGACTAACTCCAGTGCTTTTTCAACAAATATTGACAGTCCACTAATGGGATGAAGACTGGGAAAACATAACATTTGCACCTATGTGGGTGCTTTATGTGCTGGTCTTTTAGGAATGCAAGTTGCCTTTTAATGCAATACAAACAGATACTGGTGCTATGCAAAAAAGAGCTGTCAAAATATAAGATAAAAAGGCTAGATTTTAGGAAAAAAATACTACAAACTAGTAAAAATTAACTAGCTGCATGGACAGATGTTGTTTACTAAATTAAGATTTGTATATCTAGAAATTAGCAGGACTTTTAAGCTAGAAATAAGTATTATTAAACTTGCAATTCTTAAATTAAGCAACCTCAAGCTGTTGCAGAATCTTTAAACAAGATTTTATATACGGGGAAACCAAAATACCTTATTTTTACATGTTTAAACTAGCATACAAACATATAATTATTCATGCTAAAATTAAGAATAGTCAATGACTAAAAATAATTAAATAGCTTTTAAAACTAGGGACATTTCTAGAAATAAAATGTTAAATCTTGGCAAGTGGTAAATAATTTGCAATAACAACAAATAACATGTGAAAAACGTCCATCTTTGTCTTCACGCTCCTTCTTGTATCCTAATCCAATAAAGTCCTCGCATCATTAAACCCAACCAAACATCCTCGCCTTCTCATATGGTTTCCAACATCCTCTTAACTAAGAGCTTACTGCAGCAGGCAATATTGGAACGCTGTTAATGAAAATGCAGGTCATGAATGTGAAGTGCAAATTGCTTTTCTGGTAGGAATCACAAATGCCACAAAGAGTTTCCTTTTGTGTGTCGGATGGAACACTTCAGGTTTTATTGTGTGATGTTTAAGTACAACACATCTCACAGCAAATAAAGTGAATGCAGGGTGCTGCTAATTGCAGTCATTTACTGACAAGGTGATACATAATAAATATTATAATAATAGGTGTAACTGTGCATGTTGTTCCATTCAGTCTCTGCTTCAAATGTTTCATTCATTTCCCCCCTCTCTTCTTGCTTGTTCTTTTGACCTGGCTTCTCCTTGTGCTTTGCATTCCTCGTCAGGACCTGGAGGAGCGCCTCCGTCATCATCACCACGCTGAGCTCCAGTCCCTGAGAGAGGCTCACCGTCAGAGTGTGGAGACGCTCAAGCAGCAGTCTGAACAAGAGCTGCAAACGCTTCGCTTCGAGCTGGAGGACGAGGGCAAGGCCATGCTGGGTACGCTCCCTTTGTGCATATGTGTGTGTGTTCGCGCGCGTGTGTCACACTCTTGTAACAAAATGAAACCTCACCCACATTCATGCAAGTGGGGGACACAGATGAAAACACTTATGTCACTTCTACTGCATACACCAATATTATCTGTAATATTTAATCATGTAACTATATTTATTTGTTGTTTATAAATTGTATGTGGTTAAAAAAAACAAAGCTAAAATAACCTAATTAATTAAACTTAATGTATTATTATATTTTGTACTACCTACTAAAGTGATTGCATACTGTAAATATATAATACAAAAGGAAGACAGAATAAACATGTGTGTACATGAAGAAAACATGAAATAATGTAAAGAATAAAACTACCTAAGGTACTAATAAAGATTGTTCGTAAATACATAATCATAATGACAACAATATCCAGTGCCCAGTGATTAAATTAATGCAATAACTTGCCAAATAAAACATTTTAAATCATGTAAAACAAAGTATAATTTTTAACATATCTGGGCGGTTAGCTGAGGATGTTTTTTATTCCTACAATCAAGTAGTTCCTAATAATGACGTAGAACCTTCTAGAGCAGGTTTTAATTGATGGCCTCATCGCTATAAGGGGGCCTCTTGTCACAGTGAATCTAGATAAATATCATGTATAATAGCCTCGTTACACAATTTGCATAGACAGCTGTTTTTGATTATTGTATGTTTTACAATCATTTTAAAATCGTAAGTCAAGGTGACAAGCAGATATCTAAGTATTTATTTTTAACAACCAAAAATAGAATGAAAACATTTGGAACATCTTGTTGCACGATTAGATAAAAATAATAAAGTGTAGAACATACAGTGTGCAATTACATGCATTACGTTTTCTGGCAAAAAATGGAAAGAACAAATACAATTTTTATAGCCTTTCGCAGGGCCACATTAGATGGTTGGGGCGGGCCAGATCTTTACACAAGTGTTCTACAGCACAGGTTGAATACATTTGGACACCCATATTCTGGAGACTTCCATTTAAGGCTAATGGGGCGAGAGGGACAAGCGGTGAAAAAATGGATGGATGGAGGTGAAGTGAGGACTCAGAGAGACTCATCAGTGCCAAGTGTCTCCAGCAGGAGGCGGCAGCACTGATTAATGTTCCTCCATTAACCTTCACGCTCGTGGTCTTGACACCGGAACGTGGCTTCTATCCATCACTTTTGAACTTACCCACATCCCCGATGCTCCTTAATTATCCCGCTCTCTACTTCCTCTCTGTGTGTGTGTGTGTGTGTGTGTATGTGTGTGTGTGTGTGTGTGTGTGTGTGTGTGTGTGTGTGTGTGTGTGTGTGTTCTTGTATTTCTACCCTTCTTGAGACATCAACAAGGAAAAGTACCTTCCATATGAGGACCGGTGAACAAGTTAGGACCAAAATCATGATCCCAATTCGGAAAATCATTGCATCTAATAGAGAGCCAAATACTAGAGTTCGTGAACATTGCTCCAAAGTCAGGATTTTTTTGTTGATTTAATTTGCATACAAAAGTAAACATTGACAAGTGCAAAGGCAGCAATATATGATAAAAACAAGACAACAGCTAAAGAAGGACTTCCTTATTCATCCCCGAAAAAACTTGCCAGGTGAACAGCTGATTGTACAACTTCCGGTGCTGACGTGAGACCACCCGTGTCCCATATGTGACTAAAGGATGAACAAATACACTACAATACTAAGACTATAGTGGTCATAAACAGTTAGCTTCTACAGCTGGGTTGCCCAAAGTGCGGCACAGGGGCCATCTGTGGTCTCGTTTGTCATCGGCCTTAAGCACATTACTAAAAACAAAAAATAGAGATCTCATTTGCACCCCTGGTGGTGAAATATATCAAAATTAGGGCTGTCCCAAAAAGGAGGGATTTTTCAAATTGACTGTGTGTCAGTGTTAAAAGTGCTCCCCCTCCGGTCAACATATGAAATAACAAGTGTGTGTAAAAATGTGAAGGGCTCCCCCTCTGGCCAACATATGTAATAACAAGTGTGTGTAAGAAATTGAAATGCGCCCCCTTTGGCCAAAATTAATGAAAAAAATAAAATTAATATGTATATAGAGACATACTGTAATAACTTGAAGTAAATAATGAATATTAAAAACCAATTACAAACTAAAAAAATTTAAATAACTAAAAGCGTACCTTTTTTATATTTACATAGTATGTATATATTATTAATGTTGTAAATACAAATCTTTATATATCTAGAAAGAGTGGTCCTAAAGAGGTGGGCATTTTTTGCTGGTCTGAAGAAGGTAACATACAAGAATGTGTATGTGTATGCGTGCGTGCGTGCGTGCGTGCGTGCGTGCGTGCGTGTGTGCGTGCGTGTGTGTGTGCGTGTGTGTGTGTGTGTGTGTGTGTGTGTGTGTGTGTGTGTGTGTGTGTGTGTGTGTGTGTGTGTGTGTGTGTGTGTGTGCGTGTGTGTGTGTGTGTGTGTTATCTGCAGTATCCTTCTCTTTTCTCAGCTACATTAAATCTAAGTGTAAAGCTAATAGTGTGTGTATGTGTGAGAGGCTATAAAGGAAGCTCGTTGTCGTGACAACTGTCAGCCTCCCGAGAGAACTTCGCTTTATGTGCAAAGTAAAGAAGACTTCTATTTATTTTCTCATAAAAGGTTTCTAATGGCCAGCTTCTTGCAAAGACACTAATAAAATGGAGTGGCTTTGCAGTTTTCACTTCCTCACTGTGTGTCTGTGTGTGTCAGCACGTGTCTACGTGCACACTAACTGGCATGAGGTGTTTTATTTTTGCCATCGCTCAGCGTCCTTGAGGTCAGAGCTCAATCACATCCACGCGTCGGCAATCGAGCACCTGAGACAAAACCATCAGCAGGAAGTGGCAGCTGCTAAGGTTGAGCTGGACAAGACGGCGGAGAAGACCCGCCTTCAGGTACATCGCATCACAAAGCACATGTGTTTACTTTCAATGCTAGTTGTTGGTTACTTGCCTGTTTTGCTTCCATAATGTGTTGTTGCGGTGTTTGCCATTGAAAAAAAGTGTGCTAAATGTGCTAATTGGACGCAGTGTTGTTTGTGTAAATGTGTTAAATTAGCCTCTGGGCGCTCAGCCCGAGGCCTCACAGCACGTATTTAATGAGTACACACAACTTTTTAGATAACATGCTTCATTTTTTTATGTCATTACTGCGCTTGTGTGTCCTTATTATTGACTCACTCAATGACCAATTCATTAGGTACACCTGCACTCTCTTAAAGTACCAGTAGAATGGAAAATCAAGTTGACTTTATTTGCTTACTTGTGTTTCATTGTATCCATTAAATCATATCCAATTTAAAATCAGCAAATTATGTAAAAATGCCGTATAAACATCACAAAATGCCACAAAATCAGTCAGCCATTTTGAATATTCCGCACCGAACGTCTTTTTTCCATAGATTGATGTCACTGTAGTAACGCTTCTGCACTCTGACCATAGTATCAGATCAGTCATACTGGAAATACGCAAAATAAAAAACTATAGCATGATGCTATAATGTTTCACTAAAGCTGGATTTGTTTAGCGAAGCTTTTAAAACTTGTAGCTCATGCTCCTTTTATTCAGGATCAACAATATAGGTTTCTGGATCATAATTTTCCCCAAGTAATCGTTGGTTCTCACGAAGTCTGCATGATTTGCATTGTTGTTGGTGATGAAGGGACCTGTGGTCCCTACTGTCATGACGTGGTTTTCGCCAATTACAGCGAGGATTGTTTTCCAGGAAGCAAACTGACTACTACGGACATGGCGTGCAGGTAAAAACATGATTTAATCTTGACTCCAAAAGTGAAAACAAAAAGGCGCACAAGGTGTCAGGTTCAAACACTGATGACATCTATTAAATCAGACAAGAAGCAAGGAATCATGCAGAGACAGAGTTCAATTTAGCTCATGAGGAGAACGCATGGAGCTACACAATTAGTCACAGTCTCGCCCTACGCTCTAAGGTTCAACTCCTGCGTCCCTCTATTTATTCAGGAGTTCCACAGTCAACAACACTAAGGCCGCCTCTAAAAGGAGTGGTCACATATATTATGCAAAGCAGGTCCAGGACGCACAATACGTGGCGGAATGTGCTGGGGGCCTTGTGATTTCGCCTTGTCCCCGCTTCGTTTGCGTGTTGTCATCTTATCTTCGTTGAGGTCCTTGAAGTCTCTGCTTCGTCTGCGTGCTGTCATCTTATCTTCGTTGAGGTCGTTGAAGTCCTTGGCTGTTAGCGGGCTAAAACAAAGATAACATCTACGGCTGAGGCCACCCCTCAGACAAGAAGTTTTGTCCTTGCATAGATTAGAAAAGTCTAACTTGAGCACAATAGCTAATAACTAAAGCAATGGACTTTAAGCATACTAAAGTTAGTGTGTTAGTATATACATAATTATTCTAACACAAGGCGAAAGCACAACTTAATGCAGGAAACAAAAACTAACACTTAGCGTACTATGGACAGGGCAAAACAAAAAAAACTTGCTAACTGTGGCATGAATAAACAAAACTTACTTGGCATGGCATCAAGCATGAAAAGAGCAATCGCAAGAATACAAGCATGGACAGAGCATGAAAAGAACAGTCAATGTCGGCAGGCCAACTAACTGGCAACGTCAGGCTTAAATAGTAGTCTCCTCATTAGAACAGGTGCGTGTCCCCAACATATGAGGCAGGTGAAAACTAATGAGTCGCCATGGTGACTAAACAAACAAGGGAGCGTAAACAGGAACTAAAAGAGTCCAAAACTAACAGAACATAACTAAACAAAACATGATCCGGACGACGGATGATGACACCTACCACTACATCACGCGATGAAGTGTCTGGCTTCCTCATTATCTCTCAAAATGCCTCAGGAATCTCAGTGAGATTGATACTATTTTGATCATATCTATTTACTTGCAAATTTTTGAAGTTTTTCAGTGTCATACATCAGTTATATATGATAATAGTGTCAATATAGAGGCAACTTATTTTTCCACTCTACTGGTACTAAACCAAATATGCTTTATATATATATATATATATATATATATATATATATATATATATATATATATATATATATATATATATATATATATATATATATATATATATATATTAGGGTCTTGGACAAGGGGGGGTGACCCCAGGATGCAGAGACGAGAGACAAGGTGGAATTACAAAAAAATTAAAAAATTTAATCAGACAAAAAGGGATAACTAAAGGCGATGGGGCAGAAGCGCACACCATGTAACCTGGACAGAATAGGTTCCTCAGTGGTCGGCAGGAGAAAAGGCCAGGGCGCACTGAGCAGGGCAAGAGTCCAACAAAAGAATCCCCTTTACCTCAGGAAGGCTAGGATACAAACACAAAAGAGGTTATGGAATTCAGGACTAAGGAGCGACAACGTACCAGGTCTGGTGAGGTGAAGCAGGAGCATGCACGAGAGGGGTTCAGGATACATCAACCGGCAAGGCCAAGCTGTTAGTGACAAGCCTAAATACTGGCGGGCTAATTGCAAGCAGGTGTGCCTCATGGTCCGCCCCTCGCCGAGGACGAATCACTGAATACATGGGTGCAGACATAAAGGAGAAGGCAGGATAAAGACAAAACACAACAATCTATATATATATATATATATATATATATATATATATATATATATATATATATATATATATATATATATATATATATATATATATATATATATATATATATATATATATATATATATATATATATGTATATATATATATATATATATATATATATATATATATATATACATATATATATATATATATATATATATATATATATATATATATATATATATATATATATATATATACATATACATATATATATATATATATATATATATATATATATATATATATATATATATATATAAAGAAAAAAAACATCCTCCTTGTTAGCTTTACAGATAATAATAACATTTAAACTTTTTTCCCTTTCATTAAGCCATGTTGGAATTTTTTATTTACATTTTACTAATTAATTTCAATTACTTTTATTTATTTATTTTTTATTTTAAATTAGCGACATGGGACTGGACAATTTGTTTGCTTTATGCAAATGTTTGTTTAATAAATATTATGCTTTTTTAAATAGTTCAACACAAAGTGGACACAAACACTATTTTAAAGCCACACATAACTATCTCTCACTGAAATGCGTGTGTGCGTATTTAGACGTGTGAAAAGCAGGAACGCTTTATTGGCTGTGTTTTTACATGAGACTTTTGCGACACTTCTGCCGTGTACTAGTTGTCTGTCTGTTCCCCTTGCCTTTCCTTATACTCACAAGTGAGTAGTCAGCGCCTTGCAGCCACTCACACTCGTGTTGGTATTGAAGCCAAGAACAATGGACTTTTCATCACGTTCTTTAAATAAAAATAATGTTTTAGCAGTAACTTAGTGGTGAGAAGTATTTTTGTATTAAAAAAACAGAGGCCGAAATGATTGTGTTTACTCCACCGGGGGCCAGAGTTTTCCCCATATATGAATATATGAGTGAAGATTAATCACATCTGGGTTAACATCCGACAGATAACATACACCTCCAATGAAGATCCATAATTTTTTGGTTCAACTGTATATCATTTGGTAAAATACTAGCATAAAATGCTGCGATGAGGTGGTGACTTGTCCAGGGTGTACCCCGCCTACCGCCCGAATGCAGCTAAGATAGGCTCCAGCACCCCCCACGCTCCCGAAAGGGACAAGCGGTAGAAAAAGGATGGATGGATAGCATAAAACATTAGCATGTTAACATTAGCATTAGCATGATACCATCAGAAAAGTTAGCATACTTTTAAGATGGTGCCAAATATCAAAATCCATGATTTTTAGGCTTAAACAAAACATTTGTTTAAAATGCTTGCATAAAACGTTAGCATGCCAATGGTAATGTGCTAACACCAGATATGTTAGCATACCTTTAAAACGGTGTCATAATCAAGTATCAAAAGCCTTGATTTTTAGGTCTAAAAAAATAAATTGAGCTAAAAAGCTAGCATTATACATTAGCATAGTAACTTTAGCATGTTAACATAGGAACAGTTAGCATACTTAAAAGATGGCGGCCAGCAGTGATGGGTGGTAACAATTGCTACATGTAACAAAGCTACGTAGCTTAACTACATTTCCCAGTAGATGGCGGCAATGTTCCCTCTAATTTTTCATCTGTGTGAGCAAACTCACAAACTCCCTGAGCATTCAGAGGAGCACATGTGAGCAACATCAGACACGTGCACACTGTGGCCACACCAGCGTCACACCTGTCCCAAACCTGACATCATAACAATTTAAATGTTTTATTAAAATAATTTTCTGATATAAGTGATTTTGCCCTCTTACAATGACAATAACAAAAAAACATGTTTTTCATGACCTATGTGCTAGTATTGTATGTCTGGCTGCGGGTCCTGCCTTTAAAAGAAATGTTACCCCTTTCAGAGTTTACATTTAGTTCCTGTAACTTTCTGTCTGTAAAATACATCTTTTCATTAGCATTTATGAAATCTAGTGACAATATTTCATGAATAATATCATTAGATTAACATTCTTAATAAATGGCAGTAAAATAAGCACACATCTGATTGAGGAGTCAGTGTTACAACCTGGCATTTACACATTGTGTGGCGTTGGGGTTGTCCGACTTTTTGTGTGGCCATAAACGCAGCACTGGCTAAGTGCCATGAGTGCGTGTGTTGGTGCAGGTGAGACAGAGCGAGCGGCTTTTGTTGATATGACGGATGACAAAGTTGGTTTAAGCCTGGTTTGTATGGCAGAAAATTACCAGTTTTTATAGATAAAAGTTTTTTTTACTCATGTTTTTGGTGTGGTTACAAACAGTTTGGCTCAATAAAGTGATTGATGGAATTCCTGTCCGTAAAGTGTCTCAACAGACGATAATTGAACTGTGTTGACAAAGATTGTTTTATTCATTGGGGCCACTCTTGTTGTCACTTGTCACTCACAGAGTTGCATTGCAAAATCATACAGAATAAATTGTAATGTGTTTATTTTGTTTAAAGTTCAGATGGGATTTTTAATTTTCTGCGCGGCATTAATTTGCTGTGCGCAGAGGACGCGTGAGCAGTGCGCAGGCGCACACCTTAGAGGGAACGTTGGATGGCGGTAGTTTAAAGGCCTACTGAAACCCACTACTACCGACCACGCAGTCTGATAGTTTATATATCAATGATGAAATCTTAACATTGCAACACATGCCAATACGGCCGGGTTAACTTATAAAGTGCAATTTTAAATTTCCCGGCAAACTTCCGGCTAAAAACGTTTCGATATGATGACGTTTGTTCGTGACGTCAACTGTTGAAGCGGAAGTATTCGGAGCTCATTGAATACAATACACAAAGCTCTGTTTTCATCTCAAAATTCCACAGTATTCTGGACATCTGTGTTGGTGAATCTTTTGCAATTTGTTTAATGAACAATGGAGACTGCAAAGAAGAAAGTTGTAGGTGGGATCGGTGTATTAGCGGCGGACTACAGCAACACAACCAGGAGGACTTTGAGGATAGCAGACGCGCTAGCCGAACGACCTCACCTTGACTTCCTCCGTCTCCAGGCCGCCGACCGCATCGGTGATCGGGTGAAGTCCTTCGTCGTACCGTCGATCGCTGGAACGCAGGTGAGCACAGGTCGTGATGAGCAGATGAGAGCTGGCGTAGGTGCAGAGCTAATGTTTTTACCATAGCTCTATCGAGGTTCCGTAGCTAAGTTAGCTTCAATGGCGTCGTTAGCAACAGCATTGCTAAGCTTCGCCAAGCTGGAAAGCATTAACTGTGTAGTTACATGTCCAGAGTTTGGTAGTATTGTTGATCTTCTGTCTATCCTTCCAGTCAGGGGCGTATTTGTTTTGTTTCTATATGCAGTCACGTTAGCTCAGTAGCTAAAGTGCTTCACCGATGTATTGCCGTGGAGATAAAAGTCACTGTGAATGTCCATTTCGCGTTCTCGACTCTCATTTTCAAAGGATATAGTATCCGAGGTGGTTTAAAATACAAATCCGTGATCCACAATAGAAAAAAGAGAGAGTGTGGAATCCAATGAACCCTAGTACCTAAGTTACGGTCAGAGCGAAAAAAGATACGTCCTGCACTGCACGCTAGTCCTTCACTTTCACTTTCCTCATCCACGAATCTTTCATCCTCGCTCAAATTAATGGGGTAATCGTCGCTTTCTCGGTCCGAATCTCTCTCGCTGCATTGAAAACAATAGGAAAATGTGAGCAGCCCTTCGTCCGGTGACTTCACGCTACTTCCGGTAGGGGCAAGGCTTTTTTTTATCAGAGACCAAAAGTTGCTAACTTTATCGTCGTTGTTCTATACTAAATCCTTTCAGCAAAAATATGGCAATATCGCGAAATGATCAAGTATGACACATAGAATGGATCTGCTATCCCCGTTTAAATAAAAAAAATAATTTCAGTAGGCCTTTAACTACTTTCTGAAAGAGTAGTGTGTAGCGTAGGTATTTTTAGACCCATCTAGCTAGGTAGCTTACATCAAAGCTACAAAGAAAGAAAGTGGACTGCAAATTCAGGCCCCAAAAAGTACAATAAATTACCATGACCTAGATGAATGAGAACATCCATACATACGGAGAAAATCCATGATGATTGTTTGTCGTTCGTATGATGGGCCAAAGTTGGCTAAGGTTAGGGTAAAACATTACGGACTGGCCAATCAGAGGAAACATAAGGCGGTTCATCGAAACCAGGAAGCAAAATCATAACAGACACGCACTCATGTCACCTGACGACGAGGGAGTCGGAGACAGAGGGACGCTTCAAGCTGACGACTCAAGAAAAAAAACATACTTGAAAATGGCAGAGAAATTCTGTTTTCTTTAGTGATGAAGACGACGTGCAGGAAACCCACAGTTATGTGTGTTCTTAGTCATATTTAGACAAATGTATGCGTTTAGAGAAGACAATGCCCAAAAGCTTAGTTTTTAGTTGTTTACTCTGTAAACAAAAATCATAACAGCTCTCTTCATCAAAGACGTCCAACACAAATTTAGGAACACACATTAAGGTCAGTTGACTTCATGAAAATGTTTACTGCACATAATCATTACCAACTGTTCCCAAATAACAAACCACTAGTCATTTTTTGTCAAGCTATAGATAGATGCTGGGGTTTTTTTCAGGTTTTAAAAAAAAATAAAAATAATAATAATAATAACAATAAACAGAGCAATTTCAATAGGGCCCTTGCTATGCTCTACTGCGGTGCTTGCTCTGCTGCTCGGGCCCTAATAATGATGATAATAATAAATATTAACATAAATAATAATACACTGGATACGGCTTACAGTGTGATCCGTTGCAGTTGTGCAGTACATTTGGAAATGCAGATTTTCTTTCGATTGTGTACCTAATGAAGTGGCCACTGACCGTCTTCATTTTCTATTCTCAGCCACTCTTGTCTCAGCAAACTAATGTCCTCATCTGATTAATAATTAAAACATTTTTATTTTTATAGACAGTAAAAAAATAAGAGGAGAAAAGAAGGCCCTTGTGTGTGTGTGCGCGTGTACGTACGCGTGTGTTGAACTGAGATTTTTGGAGGTAATGTATTTTGCTGGAGGAAAGTAGTTCATGTGGAGTGTACAAAAAAAGAAGTGGTTCCAGCTAGCAGATGTTTCATCATCTGCTTGGAAAGCGAACATTTAATTAGCACGTTTGATACTTTTTGATTGGAACAATAACAAGAGGCACTAACAATGTGATGTATTGCTCTGTTGGTACAAACCATATATATGTATTTATATATACATATGTGTATATACATACATATATATATGTATGTATATATATATATATATATGTGTATATATATGAAAAGTATATATATGTATGTATATATATATATGTATGTATATATATGTATATATACGTATGTATATATACATATATATATATATATATATATATGTATATATATATATATATATATATATATATATACATATATATATATATATATATATATATATATATACATATATATATATATATGTATATATATATATATATGTATATATGTGTGTGTGTGTATATACATATACTGTGGTATAATGTATGTATATATATGTATATATACGTATGTGTGCATATATATATATATATGTATATATATGTATGTATATATATATATATATATATATATATATATATATATATATATATATATATATATATATATATATATATATGTATATATATATATATATATATATATATATATATATAATATATATATATATATAATATATATATATATATATATATATATATATATATATATATATATATATATATATATATATATATATATATATATATATATATACAGTGGGGCAAAAAGTATTTAGTCAGCCACCCATTGATTGTCAATGGGTGGCTGACTAAATACTTTTTTGCCCCACTGTATATATATACACTACCGTTCAAAAGTTTGGGGTCACCCAAACAATTTTGTGGAATAGCTTTCATTTCTAAGAACAAGAATAGACTGTCGAGTTTCAGATGAAAGTTCTCTTTTTCTGGCCATTTTGAGCGTTTGTTTGACCCCACAAATGTGATGCTCCAGAAACTCAATCTGCTCAAAGGAAGGTCAGTTCTGTAGCTTCTGTAACGAGCTAAACTGTTTTCAGATGTGTGAACATGATTGCACAAGGGTTTTCTAATCATCAATTAGCCTTCTGAGCCAATGAGCAAACACATTGTACCATTAGAACACTGGAGTGATAGTTGCTGGAAATGGGCCTCTATACACCTATGTAGATATTGCACCAAAAACCAGACATTTGCAGCTAGAATAGTCATTTACCACATTAGCAATGTATAGACTGTATTTCTTTAAAGTTAAGACTTGTTTAAAGTTATCTTCATTGAAAAGTACAGTGCTTTTCCTTCAAAAATAAGGACATTTCAATGTGACCCCAAACTTTTGAACGGTAGTATATATATATATATATATATATATATATATATATATATATATATATATATATATATATATATATATATATATATATATATATATATATATATATATATATATATATATATATATATATATATATATATATATATATATATATATATATATATATATATATATATATATATATATATATATATATATATACATATAAATATGCACACACATATATATACATACATATATATATATATATATATATATGTATATGTTACTTTGTCTAATGTTACGGTGGCCAAAAATGATAAAAATACTTTTTAAATAAAACCTCTGCCTTGTTTTTAATGAATACTTAGGCCTACTACGCTACTGTATTTTAATGTGGGTCATCATGGTAATACTTGGGGAGCCAAGTGTTTTCTGAGGTGGTAGTTGGTGAAAAAAGTTTGAAAACCACTGCTTTAGACTGTTTGGTTTAAAAAAAAAAAAGGCCTTACTGCTAAAGATGCTGTTTTTGTGTTTTAATGCAGCTTGTGAGGTTGTTTATGCTAGTAGGACAACATTGGCTAACATCTGTGTGAGTATGTCTGACCCACTGACTTCCGGCTTCCTTGCAGGAGCGTGAACTGCTTGGCCGCATCGCCGAGCTCCAGGAGGAAGTGACGCGCAGGAAGAATCATATCGCTCAGCTGGATCATCAAATCCACACGCTCAACGAGAACATCAGTAGCCTGACCAAGGAGCTGGAGCTCAAGGGCAAGGAGGTGCTGAAGATTCGCAGTGAGGCCAACCAGCAGATCAGGTGACAAAGTGGTGGGGGAGGCCCATAGCCTTTATCCTGCAGTATGTTAGCACACTGTTACTTGTTTACAGTTGGGTGAATGTGGAAATAGTGTCAAAGCGCTTTGAGTACCTTGAAGGTAGAAAAGCGCTACACAAGTATAACCCATTTACCATTTATATATATATATATATATATATATATATATATATATATATATATATATATATATATATATATATATAGATAGATAGATAGATAGATAGATAGATAGATAGATAGATAGATAGATAGATAGATAGATAGATAGATAGATAGATAGATAGATAGATAGATAGATAGATACACTGCAAAAAGTCAGTGTTCAAAAACAAGAAAAAAAAATACAAAATTAGGGTATTTTATTTGAACTAAGCAAAATTATCTCACAATAGAACAAGAAAATTCGGCTTGTCAAGACTTTCCAAAACAAGTAAAATTAGCTAACCTCAATGAACCCAGAAATACCTTAAAATAAGTATATTCTCACTAATAACAAGTGCACTTTTCTTGGTAGAAAAAAAGAGACCTTTTTGCTCAATATGTTGAAAACTATTCTTACATTAAGTAAATGCTAGTGTCATTATCTTGACATAATGATAGGCGCTTGGCATCATGATTTTTTTTTTCACACTTGAAGTAAGAAATTATTACTTTAAAAAAGTGGTTTTATACTTGTGAGTGTTAATGACACAGCTTTGCAACAGTTGATATTCTAGTTTCAAGCATGTTTTACTCAATATAGGTCATCAAATTTCAGCAACAAGCTGCAATATCTTACTGAGATAATTTAGGACCAAAACCCTTAAAACAAGTAAAACACTCTAACATAAAATCTGCTTAGTGAGAAGAATGATCTTATCAGACAGAAAATAAGCAAATATTACCCTTATTTGAGATATTCAATCTTACTTAGATTTCAGTTTTTGCAGTGTAGATAGATAGATAGATAGATAGATAGATAGATAGATAGATAGATAGATAGATAGATGGATAGATAGATAGATGGATAGATATCTATCTATATTTTTGTACATTATTCTCTTCTAATTTACACAAATATAGATAGATAGATAGATAGATATAGATGGATAGATAAATAGATAGATACATAGATAGATACATAGATATAGATAAGACAGACAGACAGACAGACATATAGCAAAATGAGCAATATATAGACATTTCAAAATACCGTGTGCGCGCACGCACGCACGCTATAAGATGCCGCAGATCGTGCCCTGGGGAGGGAGCGCATATTTCACGACCATGTTGACCTATTTGCCCGAAGTGACGAATATTTATTTGAACGCTTTAGGCAGTGGGGCCCTTTCTTAAACTTACGTTTTGACATTATGTATTTCCCCCGCGGGATAATACGAATTTTTCTTCTGTAATCTGTTTGTGTTTTCTTTCTTTTCCGCCGGAATTGTGCCCTTATATGGGGAATTAAGAGCGTTTACCTATGGAAATTACAGAATTAAGGGTGTTTACCTATGCATATTGGGGAAATAAGGACGTGTTTATATGCAAATTATGATAGACACGCACACGCTAACCATTTGGCATTCAGCAATTTAAGAACAGCAGGTGGAAACAATTTGGCCATTTAAGAACACGTCATGAATTTGAATGGACTCCTCTTAGGAAATCACTTAGGAAGAAAGATAAGAGGAAAAGTTAGGAACTTATTGCTGAATGGGGCCCAGTGACTGCAGGGAGACTTCTTTGTTAACCCTTCGTGTGATATGGACATCCTATCAGACATCATCGAAGTAAGAGCAAGCTATAGTTTTATTATGTTTGTAGCTTGGTTTTCAAAGTTTCCGAGTCTGTATGATTTGCATTGTTGATGAAGTAATCTGTGGTCCCTACCTCTGCGTCACGCGATGACGTGTCTGGCTAGCTCATTATCTCTCAAAATGGCTCGGGGATCTCTGTAAGATTGATATTATTTTGATCATATCTATTTATTCCCAAACTTTGTAAGATATCTGGTGTCATACATCAGATATATATGGTAATAGCTTCAATATAGCAGCAACTTGTCTTTCCAATCTACTGGTACTTTAAAGTCTGTGTGTGTGTATGCAGCGTGCTTCTATCTGCATTATGCAACTGCTGAGTCTGAATGGCGGCCGCGCTGCTAAAAATAGCCTCCTAAATAAATAAATAAATAGATATAGAGAAGGCAGTGAGGAGCAGGAAGAGGACAGACGGTCGGCCATGTTTCCTCACTGTTGTCTTTTTATCACCCCAAAATCCATACGTCTTTCCTCCCACACGTCAAAGCTTGTTTGCATTGACACACTTTTTATGGCTCTATCTAGTACAGCGCCAATGTATTGCGTCTATCTTTGAGGGCTGTTTCCAGTCATTTGACCCTCTCACGTTGCTGAATAAGGAAGTATGCCGTATATGTATTGTATACTATTTGTAATGGTGGAAAAAATAATAATAATTCAATGAATAGTACACATTCAATGTTGTGCAAGTGTACATCAAGCTACAAGCACAGTAGTTTAATATTGTTTTGATACAACTTCTGTATTGGCTCTGATTGGATTGTGTACTATGGAGACATTTTGTATGGTTGCAAGCAGTGTTGTCGTTCAAGATTAGCATCCTGAAACGTGTGGTGTTATGTGTCTTGCATCCCCAGGGCTCACGAGCAGGAGCTGCTAAAGCGTCACGAGAGGGAACTGTCCGAACTGAACATCGTGCACAGCAGGGAGACGCAGAACATGCTGTCGGACTTCAACAAGGCGCAGGAAGTCCTCAAAGACAAGATCTCCGCCCTGCAGATCCTGTATGTGCACGCTCTTCAAGCTCTACATGCATGTCATTGAGCAGCGTTTAACCCAGGGGTCGGCAACCCAAAACGTTGAAAGAGCCATATTGGACCAAAAATGAAAAAATAAAATCTTTCTGGAGTCGCAAAAAATGAAAAGCCGTATATACCGTATTTTTCGGACTATAAGTCGCAGTTTTTTTCATAGTTTGGCCGGGGGTGCGACTTATACTCAAGAGCGACTTATGTGTGAAATTATTAACACATTACCGTAAAATATCAAATAATATTATTTAGCTCATTCACGTAAGAGACTAGACTTATATAAGATTTCATCGGATTTGGCGATTAGGAGTGACAGATTGTTTGGTAAACGTATAGCATGTTCTATATGTTATAGTTATTTGAATGACTCTTACCATAATATGTTACGTTAACATACCAGGCACGTTCTCAGTTGGTTATTTATGCGTCATATAACGTACACTTATTCAGCCTGTTGTTCACTATACTTTATTTATTTTAATTTGCCTTTCAAATGTCTATTCTTGGTGTTGGGTTTTATCAAATACATTTCCCAAAAAAATGCGACTTATATTCCAGTGCGACTTATATATGTTTTTTTCTTTCTTTATTATGCATTTTCGGCCGGTGCGACTTATACTCCGGAGCGACTTATAGTCCGAAAAATACAGTAAGTCTTATAATGAAGGCAACAAATGACGTAAGTGTCTATATTAGCTATAATAGCCTACTATCAAAATGACAGTGTCACAGGCTGAAGCAAATCTTCATTGACAGAAATGTTGAAATGTTATATTTATTCTACACATTTTTACAACATTAGAAACCATTAGTAAATCAGAGACTACTCAGAAGGTGAGATAACTCCTTGAAATTACTGGCTTTTAATGGCCAAAGGTATAGATGTGTGTGACCAAGTTAAAGGAAACGGCAGGCTATGTTCTTTTAATAGACGTATTACAATATTTGGCAAGCTATGTAATGTTTGCTGTGGTCTGGAACCACATGGCACACAAACAACTATCTGAAATGCAGCCAATATTACATACAGATAATGTGTCATGAGACATCCATCCATCCATTTTCTACCGCTTATTCCCTTCGGGGTCGCGGGGGCGCTGGAGCCATGCAAAACTAAATTATATACAAAGGGGATAAAAGTAAAGGATATTAAATGAGCTCAAATATACCTACAAATCAGGCATAGTGATGCAATATGTACATACAGCTAGCCTAAATAGCATGTTAGCATTGATTAGCTTGCAGTCATGCACTGACCAACTATGCCTGATTAGCACTTCAACAAGTCAATAACATCAACAAAGCGCACCTTTGTGCATTCACACACAGCATGAAACTTTTGGTGGGTAAAATGAGTCAAAGGAGTGGAAGATTTTACATGTAAACAAACTGTTGCATCACAGTCCACACTATGGTGAGTTCAAGAACTGCCGAAATTAGTAGGACAAAACTATGTTCACCCAATACTCTCATCAGTGAAGCATACACACAAACATATTAAACATTGGGCTTTCTAACAATTGGGAAGGTCTGTGTCATGTTTGTCCTCAAACAAAAAACATACTAAAACAAAAAAATATATTTTACCCCCATCTTTTTCCATTTTTAATCCTTTATTAAAAATGCTCCAGGGACCCACTGGAGAGCCACTAAAGAGCCGCGGGTTGCTGACCCCCGGTTTAACCAAACACATTCATAACACAACACCTGTCGTGTAGAAGACGCAGACCAGGATGCATCACTAACCTGCCACGCCGCCACGTTGCTCCCTTTGGCCGCTCCACAAGCGGCTTCTGTGACGCTAGCACACATTCACCACATGTGGGACGTTAAAGGGCCCTCCAAATGAAAGCATATAGAAGTGTGACATTTTTCTGATTTGAAATAAAACAAAACCAGAAACAGCTTTAAGGGGATTTTTAAGTGCAAATGCCCTTGAGCTGATAAGCACGGAACTCCATTTTTTCTCACATTTTGCAGAGGCAAGGAAAATACTCCAATAGGACCCAGCTTGATACGATTGCATAAAGGCCATCATTGATGATTTTCTTCCTCCGCAGTAGTGACATTTAAATGGCAAACATTTTAAAGTGTCGTCAGTGTGTTATTATAGTGAAATTGTGTGTTGCTTACACACAGTATCTCACTAAAGTGAGTACAGCACTCACATTCCCGCCAGCATCTCATTCTATCTTGACAAGGCTATAGAAAGTAAACTTGCAAATGCTTAAGAGTAGTCAGTGTACAGCTTGCGGAGCTGTATACATTCTTTAAGCGCTGAATATGAGTCAACACGGTCATTATTGTCTAAATATCTGGCTACACAAGTAACACGATAACTGTCTTGTCTCCAGCCTATCATGGTGGTAGTAGCGTACACAAGTGCAGCCAGCTTTGAGGGGAGCTGCAGTTCATATTTGAGAAAGATGAATGTCAACTTGTACTGTAACATGGTGACACATTGGCATTGGAACTTGAATGCATGGTAGTTTTTATATGTATGATAAAGTAAACTTGGATATAATTTAGAGTAGTCAGTGTGTATCGTCTTCTGGAAGATGTTTGGGCCCCTCGTCATTTTGGAAAACTGCCACGCGGCCCAGTTTTTGCGTCACAATGTCACCGTACATGTTGGAGTTCATGTTTCCCCTAATTGAACTGCAGCTCCCCCGTGCCGGCAGCACTCGTGCACGCTGCCACCGCCATGCCTGACTGTAGACAAGACACAGTTGTCTTGCTACTCACTGGTGTTGCAACTATTAAGACAATAATAATGTGTTGACGCATATTTACTGGATATTAAATCTATACTGGTATACAAGCTGCACGCTGACTACTCTAAAGTATATCCAGCAGAGAGTAGACAATGTAAACACTGTAAACAAGGAACAAAATTGCACATAACAATTTTTTTTTCAAATACACACCAAAATTGGAATAATGTTTAAGATGCTAAACATACTAAATCCATGAAAAATAAACAAGGAGAAATAGCAATACTGTGCTTCGGATTTGATCCTTGAAAAGATAGAAAAAAATACATGCTGAAATAAATTTGGCAGACACTGTATATAACAATAAGGAAGACTTCCTCCAACCTCCAAAGACATACACCTGGGCATAGGTTGATTGGCAACACTAAATTGGCCCAGTGTGTGAATGTGAGTGTGAATGTTGTCTGTCTATCTGTGTTGGCCCTGTGATGAGGTGGCGACTTGTCCAGGGTGTACCCCGCCTTCCGCCTGAATGCAGCTGAGATAGGCTCCAGCACCCCCCGTGACCCCAAAAGGGACAAGCGATAGAATATGGATGGATGGATGGAAGAGACAATTTGGAGCTGATTTCATTGTGCTTGTTAAGACTTTGGCACTTCACAGAAACTTCATTAGAGCAGCTTCGATTGTTCCCAACGGTGAAAAAAAAAATCTTCCAAAAATACATTTCCATTAAGAATTGTGAAAGTTTAAGAATTTCTACTTTGAAGCCTCCAACTGCTTAATAGTTATAAGAGAGGAGCGGTGGTGCGATGGCTGTGTTATTGATCGTCAATCTCTAGTGAAATTACAGCAACTCTCTAAAGTCTCACATGACACAAGTGAAGAGCTCACATAAGCTGCTCTGAAGCAGTTGAGAGGAAGTTTAATTACCGTAATGCCTGGAATAGACACAGCCATAATAGGGGCTTAGCTAATTAAGCCGTATGGACATTAAAATACATTTGAGGCTTACCGCAATAAATTATTGTGTGCATTTAGCAAAATGTAATACTTAAAGGAGTCCTTCTTTAGATGGTTAGAAGGACTTGGTCTTAAGTCAGTTTTGGCTGGTTGTGCAAGTTCAGAAATAAATGTTTTTTTTAGGGCTGTCAAGTGATTAATTTTCTAAATCAGATTAATCACACCCTAAACCTGTGATTAATCACGATTAATCACCGGTTATTATTTGCTTGCATAAATAACATTTGCTGAAGAAAATACCCCAATATTTGGGTACAAAAGCCATTTGGGAGTCAGAATGTCAGGCAGGAATGTGTTCTAAATATTTACTGAACTGCAAGTCATTGATTTACTCAAAACTTGGTAAAAATAAGTGTAGTAAAAATTAAGTGCACATTTTTAAAGTCTGTGCAGTTTGCAATAATCTTGCAAACAAGATACAGTTATGAATTGATAATGTAGTGAACGCACTCATAAACAATTTAACGTAGTGCACCATTTACTCTTCTTTAGTTTAAAGAGTTGTTGAAGCAAACAAGTTTGTTTACCTTTTTCAGATGACAATGCTGATTTCTTTTTTTTGGTACAATGTGACGCCAGCTCGTTGTGGTTATTTACAGATGTCCAACATTCTCCAGGAAGCAAAAAAAATTCACATTTAGTCTGTAGTAGGGATGTCACAGTATGACATTTTTTTTATCATGACTATTGTGACCAAAATTATCATTATTATCGCGGTAATTTTTAATGTGCTCAAAATTTTCAAGAACTACTTATACTGAAATCTTTTAACCAAGTCATATTTATCATATATATCAAAAAAGACAAACAACACATTCAAAATGTTTGTATGTACCTCAAGTAGAAAGTTAAATGTGCATATAAAATCAACACAAGCATCATAAACAAAGTAATATGGCAGAAATGTTGGCCCTGCGATGAGGTGGCGACTTGCCCAGGGTGTACTCCCCCCTCCACCCGAGTGCAGCTGGGATAGGCTCCAGCACCCCCGACTCCGAGAGGGACAAGCGGTAGAAAATATAATGGAAAATAATGCTATAAATGAATAAAAATAAATGTGAACATTTTGCAAGATGGCACCTTATGGACATAAGACGTAACTGCACTTTTTGTCCATATAGATAAAAACAGTGTTCATATGAGGTCTAGTCTTACCAGTGACGTGCGGTGAGGTTCATGGCTGGTGAGGCACTTACTTCATCACAGTCAGATTTACAAACATATGAACCCTAAAGAGTATCTTATTCATCATTTGATTGGCAGAAGTTAACTGGTTATGTTTAAAAGCTCATACCAGCATTCTTCCCTGTTTGGCACCCAGCATCAAGGGTTGGAATTGGGGGTTAAATCACCAAAAATGATTCCCGGGCGCGGCGCCGCTGCTGCCCACTGCTCCCCTCACCTCCCAGGGGGTGAACAAGGGGATGGGTCAAATGCAGACAACAAATTTCATTACACCTAGTGTGTGTGTGACAATCATTGGTACTTTAACTTAACTGTAACTTTACACATACAAACTGTAGCACACAAAAAAGCACATTTAATTAAAAAAACGTTATTATGGTCTTACCTTTACTTTTAAATGAAGTCCATGCGCCATTGTTGTGCTCTATAATGTACCCTCGCTGTAGAATGCACCCCGTGACGGGAGTGTTATATCAACTAAAGCCCACACTTAAACTTTCCACGTGCAAGATTGAATCTATTTTAAAAAAGTTATTTAATAAGAAGCCAAAAAGTGCAAAAACAAAAATGTTCATGTTGGAGGAGTTGTGAATGACTGAAATACGAAATCCGTGCTGCAGTCTGCTGGTGTACCTAATGTTGTGGCCCAGCAGTCATTCACAACTCCTCCTCCAGTACCGCGGGGGTGCATTATCCACAAGGAGGCGGAATTACTGCGAGCCTCAGCCAGTGTGTCTTCGCAGCAGTTTTATGATTGCTCAGCACAATAAATACTTACACACATACAGTTGTTGACAAAATACACTGTACATTATATGCCTCAGCTAACTGAACTATGGAAATGTATAATATAATTCATATAGCAATACGGTCTCACTGCACAGCAGGCCAGCAGTTAGCTGAGTCCGCAATCCATGGTGAGGCTCAACTGAGTGACGTGCCTCAACTGGCTGCTGATCAGAGCAAGTCTCTTCTCAGTATTTGAACGGCAAATGTGAAAATTTAGCGATTTTGAATAAATATAATCTAAAACTGGTGAAGTTAAATGGAAAATAACTTTATAGTATAATCACTGGATACATATAACAATTTATTTTTTTATTTATTTTTTTACATTTTTTTTCTTTCCATGATGGCACGTGAGGCCCCGCCTCACCTGCCTCCCCTGACTGCACGTCACTGAGTCTAACACATAGGACTGCACAATTATGAGCAATATAATAGTTAAGATTATTTTTATCAATATTGAAATCACGATTATTAATCATGATTATTCATTATGTTAGGTAAAACAGAGTTGGGGTGTGAACGGGACACCATCATGTAATGCTCTAGATAAATGTTATCTACAGTATATATTTAAAGACAAATATTTGTGTTTTTGTTCATTAATAGTATCCGCGTGTTAGATTTTTTATTACATGATGCCCTTATCTCTATTTTTTACATTTTCATACAGAAAATTATTTTTTAAGTTATGTACTATTACATTTACTAATGTGTGTACGTGTAGATGCTGTATCGGGACAGATCCATTAAGAGTTTGAGCAGAAATCTGTCGTATAGCAAATAATTATACACCATGAAACATTAACAAAATGCTATGTCACATGAATGGTTATTAAAGTGATAACTTTGTGAAATGGAAAAAAACACAATTAATGTCAAAAACATGGTGTTTACTTTTAATATCAATATAAAACACAAAGCAGTTTGGCTAATGAATATAACGTCAAATAAACAAGCTTTGTTCTTCTTTAACAACACAATGTGTTCAGTGCAACAGTTTAGCCAACAAAAGTAAAGGAGGGATACCTCTCACATCTTATATACAATATTTGTGCCTCACCGACAACTCAGGCAGCGATCAATTCGATGAGATGACAAGTGAGCATCCCAGTAAACAAACTAAAGACTTTATAAACAAGTTGTGGCAACGTTCACGACACATCACCTGCTGCATGGTAACTCTCAGTCCCAGGAGCTGACGGACGGACGCTAGTTGCACGTTCAAAATTAAACCGCTACATCAAATATTTTTGTCCTCCAACAGCATTGCGCTCTTAAACGCACACCGAGACACAGCCGAAGTAGAAACGATTGAAATGAAGTGAAACGAAGCAATCGGCTACGTTTACTCGGAGGGAACATTTTCAAAGCAAAGTCTGTGTAGTCGCTGCCATTTTTTCTCGAGCCTAACAGTGCAAGTGCACATGTGCAAGTGCTGCGCCGATTCAGTTTTCAAGAAGTAAGCAGTGTTGCCTAAAATGCATGAATAAATTACACTTTTTCGGTAATTAAAAATGTAAACGATATTACTAACCGTCTGAAATTTTACCGCTGTTTGTCATTATACCGTTTACCGTTACATCCTTTGTCTGTAGTTGCAAGTTGATGCTCTTGTTTGTGTAGTACAGTTGGTTTATCCTTGCTGTATTTGTGCCTCTCCAAAGTATTGTATGACAGATCCGCTGTGGTGATATGAATGACATCTTCTTGCAGGACTTGGTCTTCACAGATGTTAGATGTGTGGTGGCTGTCCGTTTAGCAAAGGCATATATCTAACTTAACTTTACTACTTTTGTTGACAACATTGAATCAGTAAACTTTGCCAGCATAGCGTTCTCCTCTGCTTGTTGTGGATATAGCTAGCATTCATGCTAGCATGTAGCTGTTGGCGCAGCATCACCAGCTGACTGGCAGCAGCCGTCACTGCTCGCTGAGGTCGGTGACTGCTGCTTGCTTTCAAGTCAGCGTCTCCAAGACACAAAAATTATTCCAATATACCTGGGAAAACTCACTAGATTTGTCGCTAGTAGCCGTTTTACGTTAACGTTGACAGCCCTAATTTTTATGCATTTGTGTTGTCAAACAGGCTGGAAGGAACAGAGGACAAGTTCAGGAACAGGGAGAGTCGTCCTGAAGATCTGCAGATGATTGCTGAGCTAAAGGACATGGTGTCTGAGAGGGAATCTCTTGTAAAAAAGCTGGTGGTAAGCACAGACGATGCAAAAGTGATCATATAGTATACTGTAACTGTATGGCAATTTTTAAATGCGTAATGTATGTGGTTTAAAATGCCCAATACAAGTTTTTCACTTCCTATAAAATACTGTCACATCCTGTCACCGGGAGAGGCTGCAAAACAAAAAAGCTCTGCTCTTGTACAAGAGTTTTGACTAAAATTGTAGCTTTTCTGACCACTGATTGTGTTCACAACTACAGGACAGCTTGATAATGTATAACATTTTAACACTGCCCGGCGAGAGGCATGGATTTGCTATGATAGTCGAGTTGGGGGTGCCTACCGTTAGCTAAACACTAGCCCAACGTGGTTGCCAAGCAACCTGAAGCTATGCAGACCGTGAAAGATCGAACAAACTTTAAGCGTTGTTGATCACACAAAGAGGCTGACACAGCTCGGGCCAGCCCAAGGTACAATATTTGTTGAAATAGTCTAGTTAGAGCTGCCACAAGCCGTCAGAGCTAACTACGCTAACGGCTTTCAATTGGCTGCTTAGCAACTATGAGACGCAATCATCGAAACAAAATTCGGAACCTTCGGGCTTACAGATTGAATTTCAGGAAACCGACGATGTGAGGAATGATGTAAAACAGTTGGTGGAAAAAATGAGAACGATGATGGGATTAATAGAAGAACTAAAATCATCTGTGAGATAGAAAATTGTAAGGATGCAGGCAACACTGCGATCAGACATAGCTCTAAAATCAGAGATAACAAAAGAAACTAAAAGAAAAGAATGACAACTTGAGAACTGCATTTTTTGATGATATAAAGAAGTTCAGAGATGAAATGAAGATTCTCAGAAAATACACCTCAGCAGTAAGACAGGAGGTGAGGGTCCTGCAGGAGGACACCTCAGCAGTGAGAAAGGAGGTGAAGGTCTTTAAAGAGGTAACAACAGCAGTGTTGTTGCAAGAGTAGAATGCAGCATTGCGCCAACAGTTGCAACAAGATAACACCGTTCTGGAGTATAAAAAGAGGAGATGGATCAGTATACATGACAGAATGGTATCATCATTGCAAGACTGCACATCACTCCCAGATCCTAGTTGACATCAGAGGAGAACAAGATTAAATGGATGCTGCCTCACAGAGCAATAAGTGATCAACTTTCTGCAATCAAAGGATATTAATGTTGATATCAACACCATCGACGCATGCACACCACTTTATGGAAGAAACAACATCACCACCATGCCAGTCATCATCGTGAAACTCGCCAAAAGGAAATCTAAAATGGCACCGCTGAAACGGGGAAAGAAACTCAGGGGGACAAATTATACTTGATACAAATGTACATGAATGAACACCTCATTAAACGCAATGCTAACATCACTAAGAAAGCACGCAACTTGAGGCATTTGCTATTAATTTTATTGTGCCAGTCTTGTATTTGTCTTATATACCGCTATACAAAATTATTTTAAAGGCGTTCTTTTGTGAGTTTGTTTTTACTACATTTATTTTAGATCGTCAGTT
This sequence comes from Entelurus aequoreus, assembly GCF_033978785.1. Taxonomy (NCBI): domain Eukaryota; kingdom Metazoa; phylum Chordata; class Actinopteri; order Syngnathiformes; family Syngnathidae; genus Entelurus; species Entelurus aequoreus. Next base: position 40,128,913 of record NC_084734.1, read on the forward strand.
CCAGTGTTAGCGTCTTTATTTGAATATATTCAAGCTTGAACAATACACAAGCCTCTAGCTTGGTGGCAGCAGTGTTCGAATTGATCAACAGACTGATTAAGAAATATGACATATTGGAATTGAATAATCCCTTCATTTGGAGCACATGTAGTAAACAACTAGCTTCAAGCATATTCACAAATAAATAAATATTATCAGGTGCTCAATATTATTATTCAGGGGGCGCTAAGATAATTAAGAGCCACTATGGTAGACTAACTTGTGTATTTCATCCACACCAGGATGACAAAAAGTTTTACCAGCTGGAGCTTGTCAACCGGGAGACCAACTTCAACAAAGTGTTCAACGCCAGTCCCAACGTAGGAGTCATCAACCCACTGATCAAGGTAGGAGCAAACATGGCCGACATCTCATCTCTCAGCGTCACCTCCTCAGTGCCTCAATCGGATGTTTTTTAAACATTTGATTTAACCATTAACTGCTTAAATACATCCCAATAATTTAGTGTAGTGTTAAAAAGTAGCCATGTGAGCCCAAAAAAATGTTTTTTCTCACTGCTGAGTTGCTCATTCCTGATTGGTGCATAGAAGCGGTGACATCACAAAGAGTAATGAATGAACTTGTTTCGCCGCATGCTCAAACCATTCAAGTGTTTGTTTATTTCTCATATTAGTCAACTTCCTGACAGCCTCGCTTTGCTTTCCAAGCCATTTGCTTTGGTGCGATCTTCGCCCGCCCTTGCGACGCCGCTCCGGGTGGCAGCGGGCTTCCAGTCGGTATGATCCTGTTAGCGCGCTGCTATGTTCTATCTCAGTCAGGCTCTCCTTGCGACCTTTCCAGCTTTCCCAGCGCTCCATTTGCCCTTTCTTTTACCTCCATTTTTTTTACATTTTCTTCATCATGATTTTCTTTTGCACACCCCCTTACTCCCTTCTTTCCCCCCCTGACACGTGCTCCCCCTCCTGTCTTTCTGTGTAGCAAAAGCGAAAGAATGAGAAAGCGGCGGCAAGCAGATTCAGCAGCTCCGCCAGCTTCAGGGTTCTGGAGGCAGCCGGCTCAGGCGCGGCGGGCCCCGGAGGCGGGCAGCCTCCGCAGCCGCCACCGCCGCCGCCGCCCCTGGCCCAGCTCGGCCGCCTCGAGCCCATCCCCCACTCCCCCCTCCTCCTCCACCACCACCTCGAGCTCAACGCCAACAAACCTCTTCCCCCGCCGCCGACCCCTCCCACCGAACCCAAGAAATTCACGAGGTGAGAGCGTCTCAGGACCCCTGTGGGCGGCGGCCCATCGGCAATCATCCAATCACAGAGCTTCCATTAGTTTGATCAAGAGCTCGCCTTAAACCTGCTGTTCCTCCAGTAAACTAGCCAATTATGCACTTATGCTTTGGGGTGTGGCCACCTTTAGCTCCTCCCCCTCTTACAAATTTGTTGCAGTCCAGAAAACTGGGATGTAGGACCTTATAGCCATTAAAATATATTTAAGTACTGTTTTTATACCATATTTCAAATACATGCCTCAATTAAACACTGAATGTAAATAAATAAACGCCTCACCTCAAATAAACGCCCTTCTCCCCCCTCAGGCACAAATAAACCACTAAGTGATGCAACTATGACTTTGCGGTAGAGGTGAAGTTGTAAAATATGTATACGGTATCTTCAGATAAAAGCATCCTCTCTAATCAACAACATATCTCTAATAAACGCCTGGTACCCTCTGCAATTGAGTAACTCAAGGAAATGGTTGACGACTGTATCGCTGATTGTGCAGACGTCGCAGCTGGAATGCACTTTTTCCCAGCTGTCTTTGAACGCGGCCTTAAAAAAGAAGATGGCGGCTGCCAACATTGACGTATTCCAGTCTCAAGGCGGCCATGTCCACTTCTCTCACTTAATGGGGCGGCAGGAAGTGCTCTTTAGCGAGCTGCCTGTAACGCTTGCTGCAATGTGATTGGATGGTTGCTCATGATGGGCTGGAATTGCGCTAAAATGCAGTCATTGATTGACACACTGGTGTCTCATTAATAGGAGGCATCAAAGAATGGCTTTGGGATGCAAAAAGAGCATGTTGGGTTTTTGTTTTTTTTAAGTTTAGGTTTTGCACGCTCATCCTATCAATGCGCCGTACGTCCATAACTATTGGTGACATCACACTATGTTCGTGTTGTGTTTGTGTTTGTGCACTCTTTGACATCTTAAGTCAGGCTGCTCGTTAGCACTAGGACATCAATTATGTAAAGTCACACACACACACACACACACACACACACACACACACACACACACACACACACACACACACACACACACACACACACACACACACACACACACACACACACACACTCATCGCCAAGCACTGACAGTATGAGGTCACATTTAATGCATCCACTCCCTTCAGACTCTATTAAACAATTATTTCCTTCTTCATCTTTCAATCTCTCAGTCACGCTTTGTTATATAAAAATAAAGCTTTTGAATATGCACTTTTATCTTATAAGAGAAAAAGGCGCACTGATTTTTCAAAAGCAACTAAATCAAATCGAGGACAAAAAGGTGCGAAATGAACTCATGTTTGTTGCAACATAATGAAGAGTTGTTTTTTACACAGAAAAATGCAAAATGATGAAATAAAGCTCTTGACTGCTCCTACAATAATTGCGAAGTATTGCAGCGCTTGGAGTGGGGCTATTTAAAGAGGCTATACTGTCCTCTAGTGGGGAGCACTGTGCCTCACATGCTTAAAGTTGGCCAAATGAACTATGAAACTGTGCTCACTTTATTCAATTACTATCTATTATTTGTACTGCATGACACTAAAACCTGCGTGTAACTTCCTTTTACGCTAGTAAAACACCACATTGTCATCATTCAAGTTAAGACATTTGTTGTGTTGTGTCCATGCTATAATGTCAACAAAGGTAGCCTTATTTGTACATGATTATGACAGTAAAGGATGTTAGAATGTGACTTTATGGCCTAAAATGCCTAATTTTGTAAAATAATTTTTTAAAAGTTGCTGCGTTTTAAGGTGTATTTTATCATTTAACATTCTTCTTCTCTGTGATTTTATGAATTTGTGATTTGTGAACCCTTACTCCAGAAAGTAGAGGATTTCATCAAATCTAACAATATAGGCTTTATTCATATCTTTACTTAAACGTTTACTTTTTTGAGATGCCTGAATTTGCAGAAGTTCCAAAAATTACAATGGAAAGTGCATTTTGTTTAGGTGTAAGATGCATTAAAATTGCAGGGAAGAGAGAAAGTTGCAAAAAAAAACTTGTGATTTTCCATTTGTAATTTAAATAGTGAATTTGCTGAAGAAAAAGTCATTAATGAACACATACAAACAAAAAGACTGAGAAAAGCATGTGTCCATCATGGCACACAAAAATGTGCAAAATAGGCTTTGCATTACAACAAAGTACACGTACAAGGAAGAGACTAAAAATTAAAAATAAACTTTCACTGTTAAACTAATTTATGCTCAAGACAAGTTAACAATACAAATAGTAGTAAAGGTAAAGGACATTACTATAGAGATAACGCTCTGTATATCAGCTGTACACTGACTACTGTAAAACTTCATTTCAAGTATTCTAGAGGCGTCAGTAAGGGATGGCCACACACATTGGGCATGGCCTAAACCGAAAATAAAGCCGGAAGTAGGTATATGTCATATACGGCCACCATTTTTGTAATTTTTTAAGAAATCTGCAAGTTTTTTTTTGTAGTCCATACACCATACTGATTTATGACCATTATAGGCAGAAGTTAATATTTTGTCTCTTATATTTAGGGGAAGGGTCAGCAACCCACAGCTCTAGAGTTAGATGCAGCTCTTCAGCGCTACCCGAGTTGCTCCCAGGGACTTTTTACAAACACGTTCTTAAATGGAAAATGATGGGGAAGTAATTATAATTTTTGATTCAATGCGTTTTCTGTACTATATCTACACCACATATCTTCCTAAATATTAAGGAGGCCACTGTACCTAAAGTTAGTACTGCAAACTCTATACAATTTTAAGTGACTGTCGTAGGCACTTAACAATCTCACACCCTAGCCTCACTCACGATTTCAACTTTTGGTTTTACTTAAAAGTGTATTTAACTTTTTTCTTCTTAAAACTGTGTTTGAATGAAAATAAATATTCCCAACAAGCAGGTACTAGATTTGTTGCAACGAAAAAACAAGGAATTAGCCCCCAAATTAACCAAAACGGGACAATCTAATGCACTCTGTGAAAATGAGTCAGCCAATGGGATTAAAGCTGGCAGCCTTTTTTTTTGTTTGTTTATTTGTAGTTTTTTATTTTTAAAAAATCTGCATGGTGGAGCAGGGGTTAGTGCATGTGCCTCACAATACGAAGGTCCTGAGTTCAATCCCTGGCTCGGGATCTTTCTGTGCGGAGTTTGCATGTTCTCCCCATGACGGCATGGGTTCCTTCCAGGTACTCCGGTTTCCTCCCACCTCCAAAGACATGCACCTGGGGATAGGTTGATTGGCAACACTAAATTGGCCCTAGTGTGTGAATGTGAGTGTGAATGTTGTCTGTCTATCTGTGTTGGCCCTGTGATGAGGTGGCGACTTGTCCAGGGTGTACCCCGCCTTCCGCCCGAATGCACCAGTGACCCCGAAAAGGATAAGTGCTAGAAGATGGGTGGATGGATGGCATTCAGTTTTTAGTCCTGATGTCATAATGACTGACAACCCCTACAGGTGGAAATTAACATCATATTCAGTCGCCATTTTATCTTGTGGGTTTTTTAGGAATCCCGCCATCTTTTAAGTAGTTTGGATATTAGATACATTATCATCAGGCCCGAGGGCGACTACTTTAATGCACTATTATTTGAAGTTAGTAGGCGTTTCTAATCAGCACGCTCGATACATTATAATTACTTACACTTTGCAGATTAATTTTCGTCTATCATCACAATTTTAATTTCGATTATGTTTAATACGGTCTTCAGGGGACGGCGTGGCGAAGTTGGGAGAGTGGCCGATCCAGCAATCGAAGGGTTACTGGTTCAATCCCCACCTTGTACCATCCTAGTCACATCCGTTGTGTCCTTGAGCAAGGCAGTTCACCCTTGCTCTTGATGGGTCCTGGTTAGCGCCTTGCATGGCAGCTCCCGCCATCAGTGTGTGAATGGGTGTATGTGGAAAATAGTGTCAGAGCACTTTGAAGTGCCTTAAAAAGGTAGAAAAGCACTATACAAGTACAACCCATTTGCCATTTCACCCATTACTATCAGAGGCCTAAGAGAAATTAGCTTTTTCACACACACCAGCCTCACTCAAAGTTTCAACTTTTGGTTCTCCTTAAAAGTGAAAGTCATTGAAAGAAAATGTTCCCATAAAGCCGGTAATATATTTGCTGTAATAAAAAACGTGGAATTAACACCCAATAGACGATTTAGTTTAGTTGCAATGCACTCTGGGAAAATGAGTCAGCCAATTAGAGTCAAACTGGCGACCATTTTTTTTGTCTATTTGTAGTTTTTAATGGACCTGACATCTTTTTTGTTGTACTTGTATCCGTTATACATCTTATTTCACTCTCTTAAATGTAGTATTTAACTTGATTTCAGTGATTTATCATTTTTAATTGACATTTTTAAAGTTGATTTAAGGGCAAATGGTATGTTTCACCATTATTTTTATTTAAAGTTACTTAAAGTTAAATAAAATGATCTATTTTCCTTAATCCCTTCATCCCTTCATTTAAAGACATTTCTTTTAAGATACCTATAGTTCTTAAACCAGTGTATGTAATGATAATATTTTATATTAATATTCATATTTATTCATATTTGAAATAACAGTTAATATTGTATGTAGCTTTTAAAAAAATAAATATTTTACGACATCAACATCGGACCAACAACAGTCCTTTACAATCTCATGAATACCATTAAAAACGGCCAACTCTCATTCAGGATAAAGGCTTAAATCATTTCAAACACATATCCTGACGATAACCACAAATATCAAGTGTTTGTCTTACACACAGTAATCAGTTGTGAACAGACAGAGCCCCAGCATTGCAAAAAAACAACTATAATTTAAAAGAAGTTAATTTCCAGTTCTAATCATACTAATGATTTTTTAAACTGACTATTGTATCTCTCTTATGCAACCATTGCAATCAATTATGCAAATGATGTGATGATGTCATCTTGCTGCTTTTTAGCAATAGCTAATTTACAGTTTTTTTCAGTCGCTAACAAGCGTTTTTCTAAACAGTAGTCACATTTTCAAAACTCTAAACACGATTAGCACAACATCGGTCCTTTGTGGCCATACCATTCACACATTTCATGTTGTTTTCACACAATATGCAGTCAGTGAACACATTTATATAATGCTTACATTTTCTTAACAGACAAGCTACACCTCCAAACAAAATTATAGATTGTTTTTGTATTATTTACAAATGTTAACACAAAACATCCCACAATTGCAAACACAATATTCCAAACCTTAGATACAGTATAAAAACCTCTGTTTCTGTAATACAGTAATATCAGTTCTAAAACAATATATCCCAGCTGATAATACTGTAACATCAGATGCGATGTGGATGAAAACTTTTGACCTATTCCTGAAGATCGCAGGGATTAGATACTGTAAAGGAATTTTGTGCTTTTTTTTAGTTCTCCCTTTTTACTGGGCTTTTTGCTGTTGCTTTTTTGTTCATGGATATTTTGTTAACTTTACTGTAAACAATACTGTAAAACGTTTTCTGTTGTATCATACTGTAAACAGTATTTCTACTATACCTCCTGTAGTAAACAGTAAAGAAAAAAAAACTGATTCGCTTTTTACTGGAATGCTTTTGAATGTGAACATTACATGTGGATATACAGTTCCCAACCAAAAAAGTAGGCGTAAAAAACTGTGGATTGCATGTTTTGCATGCAAATACCTGTAAAACTGAAACATAAAAGTCTATGCAGTTTTTGTAATGTCCACAATAGCCAGTATTTTGAAACCTGGTGTACTTTGATTGGCTGCATGTTCCTTGTGAAGTGAAAACAAGAGTTATTCTTTGAAAGAATAATTTCATTTTGAGTCAGATGTCCAGTGTTTTGGTAAAGTTAATGTGTGCAGAGAAAGATGTCTTCTATTTTGAAATGAAGAGTTAGTATATAGTTAACAAAATGTGCTTTTGAGAAGAAAATGATCTATTTGGCCAATTGTGTTTTGTAGGTGTAAGTCTGTGTTAAGAGTTTAGTAAAAGTATTTTAAGTATAGGTAAGCGCTTGTTAGCGATGGCAACACTGGAAGGATGGTGATGATACCGGTAGTCCAAATTCATTCACAAAGTGCAGGTTAATATCACATTTCAAATGTGGCAATTGAACGCGACAAATAACTTAAAATGATAATGCATTAAAGTTTGACGCCCTAGGAATTAAATAATAATGTAACTAACATTAGAGATGGCAGATTTCCTAAAAAACATTAGATAAAATGGTGACTGGATGTGATGCTAATTTCCACCTGTAGGGGTTATAAATTATCTATCCATTATCCATCCCTTTTCTACCGCTTATTCTCTTTATTATGGGTCTAAACTACAAATAAAATAGTGAATTTCTTAATAAGAAACACAAATAGACGAAAAATGGCTGCCAACTTGACTCTCGTTGGCTTACTCATTTCCCCGGAGTGCATTGCAGGTACAGTAAATTGTCCGTTTTTGGTTCATTTGGGGGCAAATTTTTTCTTTGCAACAGAAATATTTTTTTGGGTGGGGAATATTTACTTTCAATCAAACTCACTTTTAGGAAGAAAATATTTAAATACACTTGAGTAGAACCAAAAGTTAAAGGGACTGATAAATATTTTAAGTGTGGTCACAGTTTGACCTATAAACTTAATATATCATTTGGACCATTCTCTATGGGGGAAATGGCAAAGCTAGTCTTAACAAGTCTACGAAATGAGTATGTTTACTCCAATTATTTCCTTTCACAGTGGTTAACTTATTGTTACATTTGAATGACAGTCATTGGGGTTGAATTTAGGCTTGCAACTAATTGGTTATGGTGTTAGTCTATTTGGGAACATTTATAAAGACACAACATGATACATCACATACATATTTCTACTTTCTCATTAAATTATGTCCAAAAAGGCGTCAGAAAAAGCAGAGCATATTTATCCCTCCCCCTTTTCCTTTGCATAGCGAATAGACACACATTTGTTTGTTCAATTCCTATGCCCAACCTGTAACACAAAAAATTGTAAATACATATATTACCTGTACATCTAATAAAGGTTTAATGATGGCCATAATTTGACCCTGGAACAGATTATTATTAATTATCATATTTTTCTATAGGAAAATGTTTGTTTTCCGGAACAGATTATATCTGAACGAAGAGGTTGCGCTGTATTTCGACTTAAAGGGGAACTGCATTTTTTTAATGTTCCCTATCATTCATAATTTCTATATGTAAGACACAAAAACATGTTTTTCTTTTTTTATGCATTCTAACTCATAAATAAAGGCTAGCAAAAGGCATCTAACAATAGAGGTGTTGGGATTTGCTCTATTCCGCCTATAAAGCACCCTAAAAAACATCCAAAAACTTCCATCAACGTTTTATATACAAACCCCGTTTCCATATGAGTTGGGAAATTGTGTTATATGTAAATATAAATGGAATACAATGATTTGCAAATCATTTTCAACCCATATTCAATTGAATGCACTACAAAGACAAGATATTTGATGTTCAAACTCATAAACTTTATTTTTTTTTTGCAAATAATAATTAACTTAGAATTTCATGGCTGCAACACGTGCAAAAGTAGTTGGGAAAGTGCATGTTCACCACTGTGTTACATCACCTTTTCTTTTAACAACACTCATTAAACGATTGGGAACTGAGGAAACTAATTGTTGAAGCTTTGAAAATGGAATTCTTTCCCATTCTTGTTTTATGTAGAGCTTCAGTCGTTCAACAGTCCGGGGTCTCCGCTGTCGTATTTTACGCTTCATAATGCGCCACACATTTTCGATGGGAGACAGGTCTGGACTGCAGGCGGACCAGGAAAGTACCCGCACTCTTTTACTATGAAGCCACGTTGATGTAACACGTGGCTTGGCATTGTCTTGCTGAAATAAGCAGGGGCGTCCATGAAAAAGACAGCGCTTAGATGGCAGCATATGTTGTTCCAAAACCTGTATGTACCTTTCAGCATTAATGGTGCCTTCACAGATGTGTAAGTTACCCATGCCTTGGGTACTAATGCACCCCCATACCATCACAGATGCTGGCTTTTGAACTTTGCGTCGATAACAGTCTGGATGGTTCGCTTCCACTTTGGTCCGGATGACTCGATGTCGAATATTTCCAAAAACAATTTGAAATGTGGACTCGTCAGACCACAGAACACTTTTCCACTTTGCATGAGTCCATCTTAGATGATCTCGGGCCCAGAGAAGCCGGCGGCGTTTCTGGATGTTGTTGATAAATGGCTTTCGCTTTGCATAGTAGAGCTTTATCTCGCACTTACAGATCAATCAATCAATCAATCAATGTTTATTTATATAGCCCTAAATCACAAGTGTCTCAAAGGGCTGTACAAGCCACAACGACATCCTCGGTACAGAGCCCACATACGGGCAAGGAAAAACTCACCCCAGTGGGACGTCGGTGAATGACTATGAGAAACCTTGGAGAGGACCGCATATGTGGGTAACCCCCCCCCTCTAGGGGAGACCGAAAGCAACGGATGTCGAGTGGGTCTGACATAACATTGTGAAAGTCCAGTCCACAGTGGATCCAACACATCAGCGGGAGTCCAGTCCACAGCGGGGCCAACAGGAAACCATCCCGAGCGGAGACGGGTCAGCAGCGCAGAGATGTCCCCAACCGATGCACAGGCTAGTGGTCCACCCGGGGTCCCGGCTCTGGACAGCCAGCACTTCATCCATGGCCACGGGACCTATGCAACTCCCCCTCGCAAGGGACAGGGGAGAAGAGGAGAGAAGAAAAGAAACGGCAGATCAACTGGTCTAAAAAAGGGGGGGTCTATTTAAAGGCTAGATTATACAAATGAGTTTTAAGATGGGACTTAAATGCTTCTACTGAGGTAGCATCTCTAACTGTTACCGGGAGGGCATTCCAGAGTACTGGAGCCCGAATAGAAAACGCTCTATAGCCCGCAGACTTTTTTTTGGCTCTGGGAATCACTAATAAGCCGGAGTTCTTTGAACGCAGATTTCTTGTCGGGACATATGGTACAATACAATCGGCGAGATAGGCTGGAGCTAAACCGTGTAATATTTTATACGTAAGTAGTAAAACCTTAAAGTCGCATCTTAAGTGCACAGGAAGCCAGTGCAAGTGAGCCAGTATAGGCGTAATATGATCAAACTTTCTTGTTTTTGTCAAAAGCCTTGCAGCCGCATTTTGTACCAACTGTAATCTTTTAATGCTAGACATAGGGAGGCCCGAAAATAATACGTTACAGTAATCGAGACGAGACGTAACGAACGCATGAATAATGATCTCAGCGTCGCTAGTGGACAAGATGGAACGAATTTTAGCGATATTACGGAGATGAAAGAAGGCCGTTTTAGTAACACTCTTAATGTGTGACTCAAACGAGAGAGTTGGGTCGAAGATAATACCCAGATTCTTTACCGAGTCTCCTTGTTTAATTGTTTGGTTGTCAAATGTTAAGGTGGTATTATTAAATAGATGTTGGTGTCTAGCAGGACCGATAATCAGCATTTCCGTTTTCTTAGCGTTGAGTTGCAAAAAGTTAGCGGACATCCATTGTTTAATTTCATTAAGACACGCCTCCAGCTGACTACAGTCCGGCGTGTTGGTCAGCTTTAGGGCCATGTAGAGTTGAGTGTCATCAGCATAACAGTGAAAGCTAACACCGTATTTGCGTATGATGTCACCTAGCGGCAGCATGTAAATACTAAAGAGTGCAGGGCCAAGAACCGAACCCTGGGGAACTCCGCACGTTACCTTGACATAGTCCGAGGTCACATTGTTATGGGAGACGCACTGCGTCCTGTCAGTAAGATAAGAGTTAAACCAAGACAAGGCTAAGTCTGACATACCAATACGTGTTTTGATACGCTCTAATAAAATATTATGATCGACGGTATCGAAAGCGGCGCTAAGATCAAGAAGCAGCAACATAGATGACGCATCAGAATCCATCGTTAGCAATAGATCATTAGTCATTTTTGCGAGGGCTGTCTCCGTAGAGTGATTTGCCCTGAAACCGGATTGAAAAGGTTCACAGAGATTGTTAGTCACTAAGTGTTCATTTAGCTGCTGTGCAACAGTTTTTTCGAGAATTTTGGAAATAAACGGAAGGTGGGAGACCGGTCGGTAGTTTACCATGAGGTCAGGATCGAGGTTAGGTCTTTTGAGCAGAGGATGAATAACCGCTTTTTTGAATGCTAGGGGAACAGTGCCGGAGGAAAGTGATAAGTTTATAATATTTAACACTGATGGACCTAATAATACAAACAGTTCCTTGATAAGTTTCCCAGGAAGTGGGTCAAGTAAACATGTTGTTTGTTTTATCCCACTTACACGCTGTAATAATTCCTCTAATGTTATTTCATCAAAAATAGAGAGACTATTTTGGAGGGCAGTGTCCGTCGTATATACAGTCGTATTTGTGTTAATAGAGCCCAGTTGTAGCTGGGATGCGTTGTCTTTAATCTCCTTTCTAATGAGTTCAATTTTCTTATTAAAGAAATTCATAAAATCATCTGCCGAGTGGGTGGAGCTACTGGGAGGAGTCCCTTGTTGGGTTAGCGATGCTACTGTACTAAACAGAAATTTAGGATCGTTTTTGTTGAGGCGGATGAGATTTGAGTAGTATTTAGTTTTAGCTAAGGTAAGCATGCGTTTATAAGTTATTAAACTATCACTCCATGCTTGATGGAAAACCTCAAGTTTAGTCGCGCGCCATTTGCGTTCCAGTTTTCTACATGATAATTTCTGAGCTCTAATTTCTTCTGTAAACCATGGGGTGCGCCTTTTGGGGGCCCTTTTTTGCTTTAGCGGTGCTATACTATCAATAATTTCGCGCAAGGCATCGTCAAAGTTGTTAGTGAGTTTATCAATAGAGCCGACATAATTTGGGAATGGTGCTATTACCGAAGGCAGTAGGTCAGCAAGAGTCATCGTTGTGGCAGCATTAATGTTGCGGCCGCTATAGCAGTTATTATTATTATTAGCTTGTTGACAAAGAGTCAAAACTTCAAATTTTATAAGGTAATGATCGGACATTACTTTAGTATATGGAAGTATCATAACTTTGGAGGTGGTGACACCCCTGACAAGCACTAGATCTATTGTATTACCGTTGCGATGCGTGGGTTCATGTATTATTTGTGTAAGACCACAGCTATCAATTATGGTTTGGAGCGCCACGCACTGAGGGTCCGATGGGGTATTCATATGGATATTAAAGATGTAGCGAAGAACTGTATTTACTGACAGTGGTTTTCTGAAGTGTTCCTGAGCCCATGTGGTGATATCCTTTAGAGATTGATGTTGGTTTTTGATACAGTGCCGTCTGAGGGATCGAAGGTCACGGTCACTCAATGTTGGTTTCCGGCCATACCGCTTACGTGTAGTGATTTCTCCAGATTCTCTGAACCTTTTGAAGATATTATGGACCGTAGATGTTGAAATCCTTAAATTTCTTGCAATTGCACTTTGAGAAACGTTGTTCTTAAACTGTTTGACTATTTGCTCACGCAGTTGTGGACAAAGGGGTGTACCTCGCCCCATCCTTTCTTGTGAAAGACTGAGCATTTTTTGTGAAGCTGTTTTTATACCCAATCATGGCACCCACCTGTTCCCAATTAGCCTGCACACCTGTGGGATGTTCCAAATAAGTGTTTGATGAGCATTCCTCAACTTTATCAGTATTTATTGCCACCTTTCCCAACTTCTTTGTCACGTATTGCTGGCATCAAATTGTAAAGTTAATGATTATTTGCAAAAAAAAATAAAGTTTATCAGTTTGAACATCAAATATGTTGTCTTTTTAGCATATACAACTGAATATGGGTTGAAAATCATTTGCAATTCATTGTATTCCGTTTATATTTACATCTAACACAATTTCCCAACTCATATGGAAACGGGGTTTGTACATGCTGTAAGTGTATATGTAATGTAGTAACACTCACATTCATAAAAAACATGTAATACTTTGTTATTTTCTCATTTTAAGCATACGGCGGCATATTAATTTCACATACGCATCACATTTGCTTTATCCTTCAACAACAACAACACCAGTACTCATGGCAGACTTCATGAGAGACGACAATGACTACTTTGGGACAAATGATGATCCAGAACCTTATATTTTTGAGCCTGAATTAACAGAGGGAGAGCGACAAATTTTAGAAGCTGAGTGATCAGCAGATCCAGCAAGTAGCAGTATTGCAAAGTGCTAAACAAGAAATACAAACTACGAACATAATAAAACAATCACTTACTGTACAATGTCTGCTCTCATTGGGATGCTGACTGATGGAATGTTTGTATCTTCCCGTTGAGGAACAATTAATCATAATCCTCACAGAGGGTAAAAAAAAAGGTTTTTTTTTCTTTTCGTCTTTTTTTTTTGCCATCTCCTGGTCTAAGTGGAATGTCAAAGTTTACTAACTTCTCAGATGTAAGACTACAACCTTGATTTACAATCTAGAATTAACTTTTACTAACTCTTAGGTGATGCAGCAGCTCACCGGCTCAATATGTCAATATCTGCATGAGCAAGTTACCTCTCTGTGATCACGGCGCTGCTAAAAATAGTTTGTCTGCGTTTGCGCTGCTCTTACAATAACGACATTGTTAATACTTGGTTAATATTCAGGTCACGACATCTAAATGGAGTATTGTTGGCAGTTTTACTCCCATCTGCTGGAATTTTAGCCACTTTGTACTTGCCACATTTTACGAATTAGAATATGTTTTATTGTCATACATACACAACTTTTTTTTAAGAGCAGTTCCCCTTTAAATAAGGCAACCAAAATATTGGAAAATATTGGTGGATGTTTTATTACAATTCATAAATTAAGAAAATATCACATATACAGTTAAAAATACAAAAGTAATATTTGTTTCTCTTTTTTGCCATGCACCCTCAAGCCCTCTTGAGACTAAGGACGCCGCCATCGACCTGCCGGACGCTCAGCGCCAGGAGTGGTTCGCTCAGTACTTTTCCTTTTGATCGCCAACACACAAACCTGCAGAAATACACCAGGATTTTCAGCATGTCAGCCAAACTTTGAAGAAGACTTTAAAAAAACAAAACAATACCATTGGAATTAGCTATACAAAAAAAGAACAATAATAATGTTGAAACTCTTTGTTTTCTTACTGTCATTTCGAGAGAAAAATCTAATGTTTTTTGAAGTGAGCCAAACAAAAGTCCGCCATTCACTCTGCTTTGATTTGATTGTCTATTGTCTCACTTTGTTTGAGTACAGTGACAATGATCACGTTAGGTTGGATGTTTAGTTCATTTGTCATCTTCCTGACTTGACGTCACACTCCACTCTCATGCTGCTAATTGCCATTGTTTCTTTTGGACTCCGGTGAGACGTAGATGTGCGTTCGTCCAGAAAACCTATGGTAGAGATTGTCGTTGCTCTCTGTGCGTTTAAAACGCGGCTTTGCTAGACCTGAGGGCGGCGTGACCTGACCTTACCTGACCCACTCCTCCGCCGGCCGCGGCGTTTAGGGGGGACACCATCTTTGTTATGGCCGCATAGAAGCCTCAGCAAATGTTTTTTGGTAGACTCTGAATAAAACCTTGTTTGTATGGTCATCTGTCTCAACACAGATACAATGATGTCTCACCAATTTTAAGAATAAAAATAGCATTTTATATTTATATTATACTGTGTATGCTTAGTAAATGATTGTTGTGACATTTGTGTGTGTGTGTCTCTTGTTTATTCAATTTTACTTGAAATAATGACATTTGAGTACATAATAGGATTTTTGTATCACATCTATTCCTGCGACAGTAATGCAGCGTGGTGTAGTTATAGTGTCTACCACTATATGGCAGCAGCGCCATTGGTTTGACACTACAGTTCTTCTTCGACCCGGAAAAAGAAATCAACACACGCCGACACCTCCGCCTGAACACGATGGCGGTTTCAGGCGCCGCTGGGTCCCCGAGCCGCCTGGTCCAGTATGTTGTCGTCCGCTCGGACCTGGTCCACAAGCTGTCCTGGCCCCTGGGAGCCGTGGTAGCACAAGGTTGCCACGCTGCCATGGCCGCCATCCACTTGCACTACACCGACGGTGACACGCAGCGCTATCTGGCGGAGCTGGACGACATGCACAAAGTAGTGCTCGGGGTGAGTGGCCACTTACTCCGAACTCCATTGGAAAAACGTCCGATTTAAGAACACTGCGTTTTTTTCAAACACTTGAGTGCTGATTTACCACGTAGTTAACGACACATTGTTATTGCTGTAAAGAAATCGGCGCTAAAGATATGAACCCTTGATGCTTATTGAGATGTTTGTGTGACAATCATTGGTACTTTACTTTACTTTATGTAGCAATGCGTTTCCCACCTAGGCCTTCAGTGATGTCCGACTTCAATGATTACCTCTCAAAATACCATAATTGATATCACCACATGACCATTGCTGGAGAAATACTACACAGGAACACATTTACACACTACTGGCTATTGAATCACATCAACAGTATAAAAAAAAATCACATCCATCCAGGCCCGGCCCTAACCAATCTGGCGCCCTAGGCAAGATTTTAGGTGGCGCCCCCCCACATCGGCAGTGAAGTGTATAAACTCACAAGAAACCGAATAGCTTTGTCTTTGACCTTTTTTTTTACTCAAAGAAAGCTAATTAACAATCATAATAGTTAACAAGATAAAAAAAAAATATGAATAAATAAATGAATACAAAAAATAAAAAATGAATATCTAACAATTTATTGTCATTACAGTGAAATGCTGAATAGCAGAATGTAAAGTAACAGTATAATACATTATATGAGGGACGGCGTGGCGAAGTTGGTAGAGTGGCCGTGCCAGCAATCGGAGGGTTGCTGGTTACTGGGGTTCAATCCCCACCTTCCACCTTCCTAGTCATGTCCGTTGTGTCCTTGGGCAAGATACTTCACCCTTGCTCCTGATGGCTGCTGGTTAGCGCCTTGCATGGCAGCTCCCGCCATCAGTGTGTGAATGGGTGAATGTGGAAATACTGTCAAAGCGCTTTGAGTACCTTGAAGGTAGAAAAGCGCTATATAAGTATAACCCATTTATCATTTATTTATATTATTTATGTTATGATTATCTTTAACCGAATCACAGCAGTGCTCAAATTAAAAAACAGCATTCCCTCTCATGTGATATTGCTTAATTAACATTAATGATGTGCACTTTAACAACTAGGCTTACAACTATACCTAATATATAAAGGGGTGGAAAAGTGACTATTACCTGCAGGGCAAACATTAGCTAACCAGAAGGCAATAATAATGTAAACAAAAAACACCTGCTTAAAAGATCTAATACAAATGTCCCTGAGGAATGAAGGTGGGACCGTGGGAGTACTGTAATTACCTAACGTTACATTATTATTTTCCATAACAATTTAGCCCCCTCCACAATATTAACCCGACGTTAAAACAGAACTAGCTATTTATTGATTAGCAATTGCCGTATCATGTAACATTAGCTTAATGCTAAAAAGCCAGGTTACTATCACCAGTGTTGGGTTAGTTAATGAAAACCAGTAACTAGTTACAGTTACTAGTTACTTCATTTTAAAAGTAACTCAGTTACTTACACCAAAAAGTAATGCGTTTCTGTGAAAAGTAACTATTTAGTTATTTCTTTTTTTCTTTTTTCTTTTTTAAAGCTCCCATTAATGCCCTTTTAGCCTTCATTTCAGTACTGTTATTGCACTGGAGAATAATACAATGTGTTGATCAACTTGACATGCATTTGCATCACTCAACTCTGCTAAGCAATGTGCTCTACATACAACACACAAACAATGTGCTCTACATACAACACACAAACAATGTGCTCTACATACAACACACAAAGACAAAGATATGTTTCTAAGGGCCAATTTGTTTTTGGCCAGAACAAATTGACAAAACTTTTTTAAATAGCTGCAACATAACATACATAAGTAACAAACAGCATAATAACAACATAGCTGAAAAGCAAGAAAGGCACACACTACATACACAAAGCCTAACCATGCATTTTTTCCTCAAGGAATTCTGACACAAAATCATGTCTAAAGCTCAGAACACTCTACACATTTCCCCAGTTTTAGTTTAGAGATAAGGAAAGATTGGCCTGGCCCTCTAGCATCCCTCTTTATGTTTGTGAACTTTATAGTCTATACATTTAGAGTGATGTGATAATCAAACACTCTAGAAGTCTAGAATGAAAGAGTATATAAGAGAATTGACAGCAACGTTCCCTCTAAGGTGCGCGCCTGTGCAATTGCGCACTGCTCAAGCGTCCTCTGCGCACGGCAAATCTATGCCACGCACAAAATAAAATAAAAAAATAAGTGCATAACAATTTTCGACACACGGGCACGACAGAGAAAACTGTTTTTGTCATCATTGTTCAAATATTGTAACGTCTGTCGAGACGCTTTTTGAGGACATGAATTCCATCCATCACTTTACTGAGCAAAACTCTTTATTGTCGGCCATAAACACATCACTAAAACATTAGTAAAAAAATGATATCTAGCAAAAGTGGTCATTTTCTGCAGTACAAACCAGACCAAAAGCAACTTTGTTAGATCTACAGCAGCCGCTCGCTCTTTCTCACTTGCGCCAACACATGCACATATGGCACTTAGCCAGTGATGCGTTTACAGCCATACAAAAAGTGGGACAACTCCAACACCACACATAAAGTGTCATTCCAGGTCGTTACACTATGATTTACCAATCAAATGTGTGCTTATTCTAGTGTCATTTATTAGGAATCTTCATTTATAAATATTAATCATTAAATGCTGTTAGTATATTAAATAAATACTAATAAAAATATATTTTTTACAAGCAGGAAGTTGCAGGAATGTACACATGATCCCCTGCTTACATCTCATTGTGCAACATGTGAATGTTTTAATGGAAACTAAATGCAATGTCTGAAAGGGGTACAAATGATTTCCAAAGCAGGACCTCCACCCAGACAAACAATACAAGTACACAGTTCATGAAAAACAATATTTGTTGTTATTGTCATTGTAAGTGGGCCTAAACACTTCTGTTACAAATGGAAATGACTGCTGTAATTTGATTATAATAATAAGAGAATGTTGTCTGTCTATCTGTGTTGGCCCTGCGATGAGGTGGGGACTTGTCCAGGATGTACCCCGCCTTCCGCCTAAATGCAGCTGAGATAGGCTCCAGCGACCCCGAAAGGGACAAGCGGTAAAAAATGGATGGATGGATGGAGATTAAAGTTGTTATTTAGTCAGGTTTGGGCCAGGTGGGCTGCTGGTGTAGCCACAGTGTGCACGTCTGATGTTGCTCACATGGCCTCCACTCAATGCTCAGGGACTTTTTGCGTTTGCTCACACATGAACAATTAGAGGGAACATTGACTGACAGAGTGTGTACCTTCAGTGCTGCATGATGAGCAGAGGCAGAGTTAATCCTTAAGTGGTGGTGGTGGAGGGAAAGTAGCATTGGAGTCTCTGTCTCTCTTTACTAGCTTCGTCGAAGCATGTTGCTTATGTAGCTTGTTTCAGCACATTTGAATTGCTGTTTTGGGTAGTAGACGGGATCTTTGATCCAAAGCACAATTTACATTTAACTAAAATGTTATTTTCTTTGTGCTCGACAAAAGGAAAGTAGTGAAAATATCTCCATGTAACAAACTCGACTGCTGCTCCGCCATGATCAGACACGCCCCCCTCCCCCCTCTCTCTCTTCCCTCCCCACACACACACACACACACACACAAAGAGCGTACGTCTCTCTGGGTGGGGGGGGGGCGTAATGTTGTAACAAATAATATTTCTATTAAATAGGCTTTACTTTGCATTTTAATTAACGTGGGATTATTTTTTGTATTTAAAAATAATAGTACCAACTTTTTTTTTTTTTTCTCCAACATTTGTGGCACTGGCGTGACGCCCCCTGATGGACGGCGCCCTTAGCATTTGCCTATACGGCCTATGCCACGGGCCGGCCCTGCATCCATCCATTTACTACCGCTTGTCCCTTTCGGGATCGCTGGAGCCTATCTCAGCTGCATTCGGGCGGAAGGCGGGGTACACCCTGGACAAGTCGCCACCTCATCGCAGGGCCAACACAGATAGAGAGACAACATCAGGGGCGTCACTAGCTTTTAAGGACAGGGGGGGCTTAGCCCTCAGGAGATGCACAGGATGGGAGCGAACGTAGCGCACAAGCACAAAACTTCACTGGGTTTTTCTTATATATATATATATATATATATATATATATATATATATATATATATATATATATATATATATATATTAGGGCTGCAACAAACGATTAATTTGATAATCGATTAATATGTCGATTATTACTTCGATTAATCGGATAAAAGAGACAAACTACATTTCTGTCCTTTCCAGTATTTTATTGAAAAAACCCAGCATACTGGCACCATACTTATTTTGATTTTTGTTTCTCAGCTGTTTGTACATGTTGCAGTTTATAAATAAAGGTTTATTTAAAAAAAAATATATATATATTTTTTTATTTAATTTTTTTTAAAAGCCTCTGCGCATGCGCATAGCATAGATCCAACGAATCGATGACTAAATTAATCGGCAACTATTTTTATAATCGATTTTAATCGATTAGTTGTTGCAGCCTTTATATATATATATATATATATATATATATATATATATATATATATATATATATATATATATATATATATATATATATATAGCCCCTCTAAAATAGGCCTAACAACGCCAATGGACAACATTCACACACATTCACACACTAGGGCCAATTTAGCGTTGCATATCAACAGTATAAAAAACGGGTTATTTTCTGGCACATGTAAAAATCAATTAAAGGCCTACTGAAATGAATTTTTTTTATTTAAACGGGGATAGCAGATCTATTCTATGTGTCATACTTGATCATTTCGCGATATTGCCATATTTTTGCTGAAAGGATTTAGTATAGAACAACGATGATAAAGATCGCAACTTTTGGTATCTGATAAAAAAAGGCTTGCCCCTCCCGGAAGTAGCGTGACGTAGTCAATTGAACATATACGCAAAGTTCCCTATTGTTTACAATGATGGCCGCCAGAAGTGAGAGAGATTCGGACCGAGAAAGCGACGATTTCCCCATTAATTTGAGCGAGGATGAAAGATTTGTAAAGGAGGAAAGTGCAAGTGAAGGACTAGTGGGGAGTGGAAGATGCTGTGAGAGCCGGGGGTGACCTGATATTCAGCTGGAAATGACTACAACAGTAAATAAACAAAAGACATATATATGCTCTATTAGCCACAACACAACCAGGCTTATATTTAATATGCCACAAATTAATCCCGCATAAAAACACCTAGGTGTTTGTTATGCTAGCTCCTAGCTACTAGCTACTAGCTCGAGCTAGTTATAGCTCGAGCGGGTAATATGGACGGGATCCCGTATATATAACCCGCCAATACAATTCAAACACCTGCACAACACACACACTCACTCAGCCCAAACAACCGTTCACCTAACCCACATATGTCAGAGTCAAGGCCCGCGGGCCATATCCGGCCCGCGAGAAGGTTTTTTACGGCCCTTGGGATGATCTTGATTTATTATTAGAACCGGCCCGCAGACCGCAGATCTTTTACACGCACCAAGCGGATGCCGGTCCAAGGTTCCGGAAGGGGGCGAGCGGCCCGCCGGGACGCGCCTGCCGGCCGAAGGGCTGCAGCCCGGCCGTCAGTCGCGGAGCCCGCCGTGCCACGCGCGCCAAGGGGGCGGGCCGAAACCCGGCCCCGAGGCCCTGAGACTTCTGCTTTGTTTCCCCAAACCGCGCGTCACCGCCGGGCCCGCACCACCGTCGGGCTGCAGCCCGAGCGTCGGTGGCGGAACCCATCATGTGCCGCGCGCGCCAAGCGGAGCGGGGGGGTCAAGCGGGCCGAAACCCGCAGGCCACCCCCTCACCACGAGGCCCTGAGACTTCTGCGTTTGACCCCTACGCGCGGCCCGTTGGGACGCGCCCGCCGTCAAGCCACGAGGGCCAGCCGTCGGGTCGCGGAGCCCGCCGTGCCACGCGCGCCAAGGGGCGGGCCGAAACCAGCGGGGGGTTTCGGGCACCCAACTCGCCTCCCTCCCACGGAGGGAGGAGGGGGGTTTAATGTGAACATTACTGTGCAATCACATATTTAGAGTTTTTACTCAATTCAAGTTTAAAAGTTAAAGTTTAATATTTGTTTTCACTGCATGTTACTTCTCCTTAAACAAAGTGTTGTTTTTGATTTATAGATTTTTGCACTTTATTTTATTGTATTTCAATTTAATTATATTTTAAAAATATTTCAGTTGAGTGGATGATAGAAAATTGCTATTATTGTTTTTTTCTTTGAAGTAAATTTAGCCCACTTTTGCTAAAATAGAAAATATAGGCTACTGATGGTGCCTTGAATACCGGTTTCTTTCATTTAATGTTCATGTTATGGGGATTTTTATATAAAGGAAATTTGTCTTTTGTGTCTGTTGAAAATTAAAGATTACTGACAGAGCCATAAGAAAATATTGCTTTATTTATCTGATCATATTGGAATATATTTGTTAGGTTTTCAGTAGGTTCAATTAGGTTCACTAGACTATATGCGTCATTTAAAAATTTTTCAATGAACATTCGAACAGTCCGGCCCTCGGCTTGTAGCTAAATTTTTTATTTGGCCCTCCGTCCATTTGACTTTGACACCCCTGACCTAACCCAAGGTTCATAAAGCTTATATATTTAATCAAAGTTACGTACATGACACGCACATACTGGCAAGCAATCAAATGTTTGGAAGCGCGCGGGTGGGACCTGATATCCAGCTGGGAATGACTTACAACAGTAAATAAACACAAGACATATATATACTCTATTAGCCACAACACAACCAGGCTTATATTTAATATGCCACAAATTAATCCTAATACTAGCTCCTAGCTACTAGCTTGAGCTAGTTATAGCAAGCGATCAAATGTTTGGAAGCGCAGCTGTGTACTCACGGTATCGCAACTGTGTATCCAAATCAAAGTCCTCCTGGTAAGAGTCTCTGTTGTCCGAGTTCTTCGATCTTGACTGCATCTTTCGGGAATGTAAACAAAGAAGCGCCGGCTGTGTACGTGTTGCTGCTGACTTCCCTCGCAAAATAGACACTTCGCACCGACAACTTTCTTCTTTGCTTGCTCAGCTTCTTTCTCCATAATGCAATGAACAAATTGCAACAGATTCACCAACACAGATGTCCAGAATACTGTGGAATAATGACATTAAAACAGAGCTATTTCGTATTGGCTTCAATGGTGTCCGAATACCTCCGTTTCAATGATTGACGTCACGCGCATACGTCATCCTCAGAGGTGTTTCGAACCGGAATTTTAGCGGGAAATTTAAAATTGCACTTTATAAGTTAACCCGGCCGTATTGGCATGTGTTGCAATGTTAAGATTTCATCATTGATAAATAAACTATCAGACTGCGTGGTCGGTAGTAGTGGCTTTCAGTAGGCCTTTAAAACATATACCGTAAATTTCTCTGCTTGGCTTATGCAACTTCCGGTCAGTAAAGTTTGATTCAAAGTACACACTTCTCAAATATATATCAACTGCCCTGACCACATGATGGCGACAAATACACATGTAACAATGTTAATTAAATGACAAGTATGACATACATTAACAACAAGAGTTTACAACTTTTAGTTGTAACAGAACAGATACTGTCAACAACTTGTGATCTGATTGGCTATCGCAACTGTCTCTCAGCTCTGTGTTCTCAAATTCATCCGCTAACAGTCCCGGTGAGTATCCAATCACAGGACGCGTAAATGTCACGTTCAACGTGAGAGAAGTGACCTGACTGTGGCCAGATCCTTGTAGTTCGCTGAACTCCACACAAGGATCTGGGACTTCTCTATAGGGCAGGGGTGGGCAATTAATTTTTACCGGGGGCCGCATGAGCAACCTGAGCACTGCTGGGGGGCCACACTGACAATATTTCAATTAAATTTTGCTCAAATTATTTTTGATATACCGTAAGATAGATAATAATAATAATAATATTTTCATTTAACCTAACTTATCTTTATACAAAAGCAGATGGCTTTTGATGGTTTTATTTTTAACACTTTCTTACACAACACTTCCTGATGTATATTACAATACAAAAATTTCAATTTCTGTCACTTTATCCTGCATCCTCTTTGTTGTAAAACCTTTATTTAACCAGATAAGAAAACATTGTGAACGTAGCACGCCTGTAAGGTGATTGGCGAAGAAGGAGGAAGCGTTGCTGTTGCGGAAATGAGGAGTGAGGATTGGTTTTCCTTTTGGAAAGAACGAGATAAGTTGAGCAGTGTTAGTATAGCATGCTCAATAAAAGTTTAAAAAGTGCATCAGACTTGGTGTGCACTTCTTCTGGACGCTACAATTGATGTCAGAAGTGGGATGAAATGCCTCCCAGTTCGCCTTGCCATCAAACCTGGGAGTCTTTTTTGAGGGCGGAATTCCCCCCGTGGCAAGCAGCGTGGCTGCACCTGTAAACGATGCCCCTCTCTCTCTCTCTCTCTCTCTCTCTCTCTCTCTCTTTGCGGCGAGCTCCTCACGTGGCACGTACCTCCCGATGACGTAGCACACAAACAGTGCAGTATGCGCAAAGTTTTACTTCTGCCACCAATTGTAGTGTCCAGAAGAAGTGCACATCAAGTCTGACGCTCTTTTTAAACTTTTATTGAGCAAGCTATACTAACACAGCTCAACATATCTCGTTCCTTCCACACGCACGTCTCCTCACTCCTCATTTACGCAACTCAAGAAGACAACATCTACTTCAGCAGGTCGTTACACTATATTCTTTAAACACAGCAACGTGTGTACCACAAATAAGCACACGGCTTTACCTTTACTTGTCTTGTTGAAAACACGCCATTCGTCATCAACTTTTCTCTTTTTAGTCGCTGTGCGCCTTCCCTCACAGGACATACGCACAATAACACTTTTCAAAATAAAAGCAGCACAGTTGTATTGCACGCATGACAAAGATGTTTTTTTAAATTTATTTTGTAATTTGAGATTGCCGCTGCGCGCACGAGCATACGTCCACACGGAAGTAATACAAATAACGCTTTTCAAAACAAAAGCAGCACCGTTGTATTGCACACTCGAAATAGATGCTTTTTAAAATTTATTTTGTAATTTATAATTGGCCTCACGCGGGCCGGACAGGGACGTACAAAGGGCCGGATGCGGCCCGCGGGCCGCACAATGCCCAGGTCTGCTATAGGGGATGTATTTCAGAAGGCAGGGCCTTGTAAAAAAAAAATCATTGCATGTGATTGGATAAACCACTTGTCCGTTATCTTGAATGACGTACTACTTCAACCACTCACAACGAAATCAACCTGTGACGCTTATGAGAGCGACGCTGTGAAATCCAAAACAGAACAGCCGACATATTGGATAACGACGGAGCGAAAAGTAAAATAAATGCCTTCAAAACCGTTATCTGTTCATCTTTTAAAGAATGAATATTCGATAGATTTATATATATTTATATAGAGGTTTATTTGAAATAGGGACAGATACAAAAACATAAACATCTGAGACAGTTATCCAAAGTATGCATCATAGAGTTTGTAGCCAAAGCTAATTTACAACACTTGTCTCCAACAACAACAACACAGATCCAACATCATTAAAATAAGAAAATAAAAAATAGAATTAGGCAAAGATGAGTCGATAATATAAATAATACAAAGTGCAAACTAGATAAAGGCCAATAATAATAATAACAGACAAAGTGTAGACTAGATAAAAACCAATTTGTAAAAATGAGTAAAAACTAAACATGGGAACACGATTGTTGCTCAACTAGCCATCATTTTGTTTGTTTTTTGAAAGTGACAAGTGCAGGTATACTTTTCAAAGTGTCAGGTAGAGAGTTCCATAGTTGGGGTCCTTTTATTATTATATTTGACAAAACAGTTGCAATAGCAGAATCAATGTCAGCACATGACTCCTCGTTGTGCTAAGGGACTAATCCAAAACCATTCATGCGTTTGACAGGAAAACAACGAAAGTATATACATAGTCCATAGGATAAAGACTTATCTATTCTATCCAATCGACATAACTAAATTAATGTCCATTTCTTTCCTGAAATCAAAACATATTTGTATTTATCATTTGAGCCTGTGAGCCGTGCAGTCATTACACTTGTGTTCTCCAGGCTCCAGACGAAGCCGCCCTCTCTGCTTTATCAGAGACTCTGACCCAGGCTGGCGTGGCCCACAAGCTCTGGATCGAGCAGCCAGAGAACACCCCCACATGTCTGGCCCTCAAACCCTACCCCAAAGAAAAAGTGCAGCCGCTGCTATGCAAATTCAAACTCTTAAAATGAACTCACGCCGCATACAGACTTAGTACAATAAGACATTGACAATAATGTTCAGTAGGCTTCAGTAGACAAGAATGTAAACATTGCCTGTACAGTAAATAAAGGCGATAACATGGCCACGGTTTTACCCTGGAACAGATTGTTTCCATTTCTTATGTAAAATTGGTTGAACTGTGTTTGTTAAGGTTCCACTGACCAATCTCATGTAGATAAATAAAGTAAACAAAAATTGTTTAACCTAATGCCTGTAGACCAGAGCCGTGTTATGGAGGTGACAGGTTGACCCTGGAACAGATCATTTCCTCTGATAATTGTTTGGAAACACAAACCAATTGTAGAGCATCCACTGTGTTTACTTTTACTAATCCTGAAAAAGTTAAATTGTGTCAACAGTTTAATAGTTTTAATACTATTTATGATGAGGGCAGTTTGACCTTAGAACTGATTATTTATTTGCCCAGTAAAAAAAAAAAAGCTTGATTGTGACTTTGTTGTGTGTGTGCGTGCGTGCATGTGTGTTTTCTTGCAATCTTTTCCTTTTTATAGCTTCAGTGATTGATATTTAGTGATTTTGCTGTACCTGTATAGTGTACCGTATTTTCCAGACCACAGGGCGCACCGGATTATAAGGCGCACTGCCGATGAATGGTCTATTTTCGATCTTTTTTCATATATTAGGCGCACCGGATTATAGGGCGCATTAAAGGAGTCATATTATTATTATTTTTCTAAATGTAAAATACTTCCTTGTGGTGTACATAACATGTAATGGTGGTTCTTTGGTCAAAATGTTGCATAGATTATGTTTTATAGATCATCTTCAAGTCGCTTTCTGACTGGCTTCCGGATGCGCCGTTTTGTGGGCGGTCTTATTTACGTGGCTCACCTTCGCCAGCGTTTTCTCCCCATCATCTTTGTTGCAGCGGTGTAGCGTGCGAGGAGTGGAAGAGCTGTCAAAAGATGGAGCTAACTGTTTTAAAGACATTCAGACTTTACTTCAATCAATAACGGAGCAGCATCTCCTCATCCGGAAACGACGACGCCAGAAATGCGTCCCTTGAAAAACCGTCCAACCGGAACTCTCTAATAACTAAAGTTCCTTGGGTGTTTACTGACAGATATAAGTAAGAACTTTACACTACTTTATATTAGAAATGGCAACAGTGGAGGATGAATGTCCCATTACAAAAAGATAGAGAAAAAGAAGAAGCTTATCGACTACGGCGTTGACACGGACTACAAAGGCGGATGCACACAATTTTTCAGGACTTATGCAAATTCCAAATACAGATCAGCAGGTACCAGAAGGTAAGAAAAGTTGCTTGTGCATAATATTGCAAAACAAAACGCCAGATAATGTCTTACCTTATACACACACCATAATAAATGGGTTATACTTGTATAGCGCCTTTCTACCTTCAAGGTACTCAAAGCGCTTTGACACTATTTCCACATTCACCCATTCACACACTGATGGCGGGAGCTGCCATGCAAGGCCCTAACCACGACCCATCAGGAGCAAGGGTGAAATGTCTTGCTCAAGACGTGACGAGGTTGGTAGAAGGTGGGGGATTGAACCAGGAACCCTCAGGTTGCTAGCATGGCCACTCTCCCAACTACGCCACGCTGTCCCCATAATAATACTCGTATGTTGAAGCACAGTACAATCCATCAAGCGGTGCAGCTTCATAGCTTACCAAAGTCGTACTAAAACATTTTGATGGATTTTTGAGCGCCGTGTATAATGTTCTATAATTTCAATGGAATATATAAAATGTTGGTGTTGTTTACTTTAGTCATATTGCAGTATACACATATCTCTTGGGTGTGACTGCCATCATATTGCTGTCTACACATATATCTCTTGTGTTTGACTGCCATCTGCTGGTCACACTTATCAGTTCACCATGTACCAAATAAAATAGCTTTGAAGTTGGTAAGCAAAACCAGAATTATTCTGTACATTAGGCGCACCAGGTTATAAGGCGCACTGTCGAGTTTTGAGAAGAAAAAAAAATATTTCAAGTGCGCCTTATAGTCCGGAAAATATGGTAGTAGTGCTTAACACGTCACGTATTATTCCACGTAGGATGCTGACCGACAAATTGATGTTGATGCATCCTTGACTGACAGGTCCGTTGGTGTCTCAGCACCAACATGTCCGGGCTGCCAGCCAAGTGGAAGCAAATTTGCATATTTTGAATAAGGCCTGCATCTTTCACACCATAAATCCAAACTGCACTCTTCTGGATTGTACTAGGTTAAAGCATATATTGTAAAGCGAGACTCGTCTGGAGATGTCATTGCTCTTTCCAGTCACGCTAATGACATCTGTAACTGTATTTCAAACAACACCTTTAAAGCAACATAAATGAAAAGAAAACCTGATAAAATAATAAAATAATACCTCATTTACTGCATTTCCTCTAACACAGGGGTCGGCAACCCGCGGCTCCGGAGCCGCATGCGGCTCCTTGACCACTCTGATGCGACTCAGCTACATACATGCCGACCCCCCCAATTTTCCCATGAGACTTATGGATCTCAGTGTCTCTCATAGATTATTCCCAGGGAAAAAATAACCCTATTTACACTCCAATTACTAAATAAAGGACGTGCCCTAATTGCACTGCAGTAATTGTCCTCTATAGCATTTACATACAGCTCCAGTCCAGCCACATGTTGCATGTTGTTATTACTTGCACACACAGGAGACAGCAAAGCATACTTACTCAGCAGCCACACAGCTTACACTGACGGTAGCCGTATCAAACAACTTTAACATTGTTACGTTACAAATATGCGCCACACTGTAAACCCACACCAAAAAAGAATGAAAAACACATTTCTGGAGAACATCCCACCGTAACACAACATAAACACAACACAACCATTACCCAGAATCCCATGTAGCCCTAACTCTTCCGGTCTACATTATACACCCCCGCTACCACCAAATCCCCCCACACATCAACCCCCCCCCCCCCCCCCCCTCTCCGTGCGTTGGTTGAGCGGAAGCGTTAGGGCTGCATGGGATTCTGGGTATTGGTACCGTCAGTGTAAGATGTGTGGCTGCTGAGTTAGTACGCCTTGCTGTCACTTACGTAAACAAGCTGAAACTGCATTCTACGTGTGGTCGAGCAGGTACACTGTTAGGGCAGACTGTAGAGGGCGCCAAAAGCAGTGTCATCACGCTCTGATATTCGGGAGTCTCCCGGGAAAAATGAGAGGGCTGGCAAGTAAGACGCTATCAAGTGCCATTCATTCAAAACTCGCGGGCTGCACTAACATCAAATTTCCACATTAAAGTGCGTGCCGGTGCGTGTGTCAGAGACCCCTGGTTAACATAGCACAAAGCATTTAAGCTATGTATGTGGTGTTTTTCATTTTAAAATTTTTTTTGTGGCTCCATTACTTTCTTTAATTTGTGAAACTTGCCAAAATGGCTCTTTGAGTGGTAAAGGTTGCCGACCCCTGCTCTAACAGGACGACCTGTTGTACAGTATGTTACTGTAGGTGGAAAATATCAGAATCAGAATAGTTTTTATTGCCATTATTTGAGAACGGGTTCACAAACTAGGAATTTTTCTTGGTGCAATCGTGCAACATAAAACACATATAACACAGATTTGGTAATAAAAAGAGATGTAACTGAGCTATCAGATCTTGTTATTGTTCATGTACCTGATGGCCGAGGGGAAAAAACTGTTTAGGTGGCGGGAGGTGTGGGTCTGGATGGACCGTAGTCTCCTGCCTGAGGGAAGTGGGGAGAATAGTTTGTGTTCAGGGTGAGAAGAGTCAGCTGTGATCCGACCCACAGGCCTCCTGGTCCTGGAGGAGAACAGGTCCTGGAGGGATGGGAGCTTGCAGCCAATCACCTTCTCAGCAGCACGTACGATGCGCTGCAGTCGATGCTTATCCTGGACTGTGGCGCCGGGGAACCACACGGTGATGGAGGAGGTGAGGATGGACTCGATGATGGCTGAGTAAAACTGCACCAGCATCTCGGTCAGCACCTTAAGTTTCCTCAGCTACCGCAGGAAGTACATCCTCTGCTGGGCCTTCTTGATGAGGGAGCTGATGGTCGGCTCCCACTTGAGGTCCTGGGTGATGGTGGTGCCCAAGAAACGGAAGGAGTCCACAATGGAGACGGGAGTGGGTAAGTCAATCAGGGTGAGGGGGGATGGTGGGGCTGTGACTTTCCTGAAGTCCATGATCATCTCCACTGTTTTCTGGGCGTTCAGCTCCAGGTTGTTGAGGCTGCACCAAGACGCCAGCTGGTCTACCTCTCTCCTGTAGGCGGTCTCATCGCCATCCGAGATGAGCCCGATGAGGGTAGTGTCATCCGCAAACTTGAGCAGCTTTACGGACTGGTAACTGGAGGTGCAGCAGTTTGTATACAGAGAGAAGAGCCAGGGGGGAAGTACACAGCCCTGAGGAGTACCATTGTTCGTGGTTCGACTGTCCGAGACAATCTTCCCCAGCCGCACGTGCTGTCTTCGGTCTGTCAGGAAGTCATTGATCCAACTGCAGAGGGAGTCGGGCACGCTGAGCTGGTAGAGCTTGTCTCGTAGCAGTCCAGGGAGGATGGTGTTGAAAGCAGAGCTGAAGTCCACAAACAGGATCCTAGCGTAGGTTCCTGGGGAGTCCAGATGCTCCAGGATGAAGTGGAGGGCCAGGTTCACTGCATCATCCACAGACCTGTTGGCTCTGTAGGCGAACTGCAGTGGGTCCAGGAGGGGGGCGGTGATGTTGTTGAAGTGGGGCAGGACCAAGCGCTCAAAGGACTTCATGACCACAGACGTCAGCGCAACAGGCCTGTAGTCATTAAGTCCTGTGATCCGTGCTTTCTTGGGGACAGGGACAATGGTGGAGGTCTTAAAGCAGGACAGCACACGTCATAGCTCCAGAGAGGTGTTGAAAATGTCAGTGAAGACAGGAGCCAGCTGATCCGCGCAGTGTCTGAGAGTGGAGGGGGAGACACCATCCGGCCCAGGGGCCTTCCGCGTATTCAGCTTCAAGAACTGCCGGCGTACATCCTCCTCTTGGATGGATAGGGCCTTTAAAGTCCTGTGATGTTCTTGGAGTCCTTTAAATCCTTTAATGAAGTGCTGGCGTTAGTGGGGAGGGTGATGGTGGGGGGAGCAGAGCTTTGATGAGCTGAAGGCCGTTCATGACG
The DNA here is from genome assembly GCF_033978785.1 of Entelurus aequoreus. Lineage (NCBI taxonomy): Eukaryota > Metazoa > Chordata > Actinopteri > Syngnathiformes > Syngnathidae > Entelurus > Entelurus aequoreus. The sequence continues at coordinate 40,159,759 of NC_084734.1, forward strand.
ACAGTAATGTATGTTGAGGCCGGTCATTCAGGGCCTGGGGGGCTTTGGGCTTATAGTTCGTAAGGGCCCTTAGCCCTCTCCAAACGGCCGCAGAATCATTGGAGCGGAACTGTTCCTGTAGACGTTTAGAGTAAACAGATTTAGCTTTCTCCACTTCCCTGTTGAAGTGGTACTTCGCTTCTCTGTACAGGCACGTGCACACATAGGGCCCTATGGGTGCCTGAGCCCCTGCCCTTTTTTGCCTCGTCTTAAAAAGTGCCCTCTGCCTGTGTGTGTGTGTTTTGTTTTTGTTTTTTCTTTAAACAACATTAATAAATTCCTGTCAGGGATGTAAAAAAAACAGCGGTACAAAAACTCCACGTTTTCTAGTAATACCGGGTTGTTTGAGCCTGTCGCTTCCGCCAGAGAGAGCAAGTGCCCCTGGCTGCAGCCCGCAGATCGAGGAGGTGCTAAATGTTTAACCCATGGGTTCACCCCCGCGGGCTCCATCTGGTGGCGGAGATCCAGCAGATTCTCAAACGTCATTATATATAAAGCTCCGGGAGTCGCAAACGGCAACAATCACTTTCTCCTCCATGCTGCAGTTCACCCCGGACTGCACTACACTGCACTGAGTTTGACGGTTGAATGCTGATTGGTTGTTACTTGCATGAACATTTTAATGATCGACTTGTTTGTCTATCCATACATTAGTTTATAATGTACAATATCGAAGTTGGTCTTTATTCGTTTCGAAACCGGGTTGCTTTCGCGGTTCAAGGGAGTAACCCCTGACTGCAGCCTGCAGATCGAGGAGGGGCTTAAATTTTCCCTAAATGTGGACTGGTCTAAACTTTTAAACGTTTAGCCCTTCCTCGATCTGCGGGCTGCAGCCAGGGGTTACTCAGAGAGAGAGAGAGAGAGAGCGGGCGAGTGAGTGAGTAAGTGAGAGGAGAGAGAGCCAAGTTACTGCGCCCCTGAGACGTGACAGTGGAGCAACTTGAACCTGTGAGTTATGGTCTAGTCGCCGTCCACTTATTCAGCATCTAATATGGGTAATATTTCAGAAAAACGCTGTATTATTCTATTATTCAATGTGTCAGCTTCTGTTTTTGCCGGACATCGGAGCACGGCGCATCAATTGAGCACGGCACATCAAGTCCGCACAGAGCAGAGCGGATCGTGCGGGACAGGAAGTAATGTACAAAATACAAAATAAAACACTGGGTTAATTTTCAAAATAAAATGCACTGTGTTTACGGCGGATCACATTTCTCTCACAGTAGAGTTTTAGATATAAGGTTATTGTGACTTTGCTATTACTGTGTGGGTTAACAAAATAATAATGATAATAATAACAATAATAAGAAGAAGAACAATGATAATGATAATAATAATAATAATAATCATTATTATTATTATTATTATTATTATTATTAATAATAATAATAATTTCAGCATTCTGGGGATATAAGATGTAGGTTATCTGTTAGGAATATTGCCATCTGCATTTAAACTTGATTCATGTTGATTATGCCTGCAGCACAATGCCAAAAAAAGAAAGGATACAGCCCTCTACTGGCCCCTGGTCCATATTTTTGGCCCTGTATTGCGTTTCAGTTGTTTAGTCTGAGCATTAAGTGAGATAGACCATAAGTTACAACTTGATGGTGTTTTCATCAAGTTAAGGGAAGAAGGACAGATTTTCACATTGAAGTTTTTTCCATTTGGGTATTTATTTTTGTATTTTTTTTCAAAGTTCATGTTGCACTGTTCAATGTTCAATATTAAAGTGCTTATCTTTAACAATAAATAGCCTAATAATAAACCAGTGTTTTGTTGCTTTTCATGTCTTCCAAGCCTATGATAATGTGAATTAACTCATGACCATAATTTGTTGACACAAAAGAAATGGCAATCACTTTTACCTACAAAGGACACACAGCTAAGTAGTTAGCTTCCTATTAGCAAATTTAATTTTACATTAATTTCCATATTGTGTAAAGGACAAAAAAAAACCTTCCTGCCCTTTTCTGACTTTGAGCCCCTGCCCCTCTATAATCATGTGCACTTCCCTGTCTCTGTAGGTACTCCGGTCCCCGCTTCTCCACGCAGTCCCCTTCTTCTTGCGCAGCTGTCGGAGCTTGGGTGTGAACCAGGGCTTGTCGTTGTTATAACAAGCCCTGGTGCACGTTGGAATGATGCGCGCCTCATTGAACTGAATGTATGAGGTCACAGTGTCCGTATACTCGTCCAGATTGTCCGTGGCCGCTCCAATTGCCTCCCAGTCTGTCGTCTCCAAACATGCACGCAGCTCCTCCACAGCCTCTGCGGTGAAACACTTAATGGTCCTCATAACAGGTTTAGCCAGTTTCAGTCTCTGTCTGTATGAAGGGATTAAGTGCACCACTATGTGATCTGATAGTCCGAGAGCAGCGCGCGGGACTGCATGATATGCCTTGTTTATTGTAGTGTAACAGTGATCCAAAGTGTTCTCCTCTCTGGTCGGGCATTTAATAAACTGCCTATACTTGGGTAATTCCTGGCTCAAATTTCCCTTCTTAAAGTCACCAAGTATGATAACAAGAGAGTCCGGAAAAGACCGTTACACATGTAAGATCTGGCCTGCAAGCGTGCGCTGAGCGGCACGCACGTCCGCGCCGGGTGGTATGTAGGCAGCCACCAGTATGAATGAAACAATCTCACGCGGTGAATAAAAGGGCTTACAGAGAATGAAAAGATATTCCAGAGCAGGAGAGAAGTGTTGGGATATCACCGTCACGTCTGTACACCAGTTGCTGTTGATGAAGAAGCAGACTCCACCGCCTCTTTTTTTGCCGGAGAATCCCGCGTCTCGGTCCGCGCGGAGAAGAGCACAAGGACAAGGGCGCCCGCTCGCTTTCCTCTTCGGTGCGGTTTCCCTCTTGATCAAAGAATGGACCAAATCCGCAGCTGACGCTAAGATGACCGGTAACAAGTCCGTAGGGGTGATGGATCTGATGTTCAGGGGTTAGTATTACATAATGTCTTACTATAGTGTATGCAGCGTATACTGTAGTTCAGGAACGTGCACATGATTATAGAGGGGCAGGGGCTCAAAGTCAGAAAAGGGCAGGACATTTTTTTTTGGTCCTTTACACAATATGGAAATTAATGTAAAATTAAATTTGCTAATAGGAAGCTAACTACTTAGATGTGTGTCCTTTGTAGGTAAAAGTGATTATAAGAAAACAATGTCAACCTCCCAAAGTTGGGTTATGGATATTTAATTATGCCCCCCACCCCCAACCCCCCGCCGCCGTCATCCAATAGAGCCAAACAAGTATTCTGATCAAGGAACCAAATAACGATATTGTTTAAACATTTTGGATGTCTTGCACACCTATACCCTGATCACAAATTCATAGTTTACGCACCTTATTTTAACCACCTCCAGTAACTTTAAGTCATGTTTTTTTTTCAAATGTAATCTCCTTAATACCTATCACATATTTTGTATTGTGTAAGCATACTTGGCTTTGGATGCTACATACCATAAACATAAACGTATCTGTCTTGTAATCTTGTTTGATTACAGGTGCTGTGAGTAAAAATGTGTTGACAAGGTCAGCCACGGACGCTGAGGTCACCAAACACGCTATCAGGTGGTTCAACTTGGCGGGGGATCGGGCAACGAGGAGACGAGTCCCGCTTCCACCTCCTCAGGAGGAATAGAGATGTATATGTATAAATAAACAACCTTTTATTGGACTTCTTGTCATTCACCAGTTATTCATTTTCTGATATGTTAGCTGTGCATGGAGCAGCGTTTCCTTGAAGTTGTAGCCTAATAGATTAAATATGTATATTTACTTTTTAAATATATATTATATATATTTACTTTATAGAGTGAATTGACCATTTTCTGTTTCTGCCTATTGACAATATTGTTAGTTTAAAAATACAAGGCAATGCATATGTAAGCCTATATTGCTGTAGTAGGGCTCAGTGAATTTTTTAGTTTCCTATTTTATCCTACAGCAAGAACAGAAGGGATTTTGAAAATAAGATAAAGGGGTCCAAAACGGCCAAATGAGCCAGGGTTTTTATGAGTCCGTTGCTGGTC